>NW_024705828.1:0-22620 GCF_018977255.1 Callorhinchus milii | reverse complement strand
CAAACACACGCCTCCAATTGAAACAACGCCCTGAATGTAGGGCCAAAGGCCACTCGGCCATTTGGACACAGTTTGCAGAAACAGTTGTGAATTGAATCACTCGTTTGATCTAATGGTCCGCTGGCCAGAAGCAACGGGCGAAATAATGTGATTGCATCTGCATATGGCATTTGCAAATAACTTGAAGTTGCTCGACATTTTGATTCCGAATTATTTTCTGCTTGAGGAATAATGTCTGATCTGTGGAACCTCTATGTGATCGTTTCCCTTTCCCTTTCGTGCACGACGCAAGACGCACCTCTCCGAACGTACCCTCCGACCCTGTTTGCCGTCGAGCATCACTGATCCCATTCGACCCCCTTACATCGGGTTCTAAACCCTTAGGAAAAGGCGCTCAAGAAATTTAAATTTGGAGTATGTTGTATTTTATTTCTATATGTGATCAGACTTGTCTGAAAGTTTCAAGGTCGGATACGACGAACAAAGTAGATTTTTAAATAATCATCAATTAGAGACAATTCTACAAATGTAAATGATTTACCAAGTGATTTCAACGTTAAAATATTATTAAAAGTTGACAGAATATTCCATAATTTAAACAAATTTATGATTGTTTCTAAAAGGCAAAAAGTTTATTTGCTAATTGTAAACTTAATAAATTCAGGTGTTTATTTGGTCTTTCTCCTCTTATTGCATATTTTGCAATACAACGTTAGTATTATTTGCATGGATTTAGCGCCTTATCAGGTTCTCAAGGTGTCTCAAAGCGCTTCACATATTTGAGACACACGGCCTCAGTATCTTCAAAGCACTACAATGATGTAAATTGAATACGAAGCAGCATTTTTACTTATTTTCTTTGTTTCCGACTGAGTGTCACTTAACACGAGATATAATTATAATACTCCTTGCCTTTGTTGGAATAAGAATAAAGATAATAATCTTTGCGTTTGTTTCAGGCTCTGATTATAAAGTCATTCGTTTTTCCACCAAGTGATTCAAATCCGAGTTCAGTGGTCACATCTTGAGGAAAATATGGGAAACTGATTTGTAACTACATCAGGGAAGTGATACCATTGAGCAGTGTACCGATCACAGGGAATGTAATCATAAACCATATATCCGTGCAAATGACCGGATCCTGATTAGAAGACCTGTTGACAGTGTCTTAATGTGCGGGAAGTTTTCTTTTGAGGGTCACCAATAACAGAATTATGTACAGCAACACAATTCAAATGTGTATGGCGCCCATCTGGTCGGAAGCACATTGCAAGATCATGGACTCCGAGTTCCGCAGAGAAGAGAGACCGGGAACAGCGTGGAATGTGTGACGATATCAGGAGGAGCGAGAGTGAGTGAGTTAGAAACTGAGAGAGAGAGACAGAGAGAACAACAGCAGTCACACACACAAATACAGACACACGCGCACAAAGACACATACAGAAACACACACAGAGACACAGACTCACAAACACTGAAGCATACAGACTCTCAGAGAAAGACACCGAAGAACATACACACAACAATCCACGCACAGACAGAAAGAAACAAACACAGTTAGCGAGCAAGAGAGACACACATGCAGAGAAAGTGAGAGTGTGTGTGAGAGAGACAGAGAGAGAGAGAGAAGGGGAGAGAGAGGTGGACAGACAGAAAAGACACAAACGCACACAAAGAAAAAGAGAAATGGATACACAGAGAGTTAGAGAGAGAAGGAAACTCAGTTCAGCAGATCTTGAAAGAGATACAGACACACAGTTAGTGAGTGAGAGAAACGTGTGTCAATATTGAGTGATACCTTGTTTAAACCCCCATCACGCCACTGAAAATGCTCCAACAGCTCCCAAATTATGCCAAGCAGTCAGCATACAGCCCGACTCAGTTCATTGCCAAGGTCAGCGTCAGCTACACCCACTCACACAACTACAGAGAGAGAGGGAGAGAAACATCGGGACAGAAACACAGAGAGGAAGACACAGAGACAAAGACACAGAGAAGCAGCGAAAGTGAGAGCGAGAGTTAGACACTGAGAGAGAAAGACAGAGAAGGTACAACCGCAGTCACACACAAACAGAGACACGCGTAGACGAAGACATGCAGAGAAACACACACAGACTCACAAACAGAGATGCACACAGTCTCTCAGAGAAAGACACCTCATCACACACACGCAGAAATTCAAGCACACAGATGACGGTAGACAGACAGAAACACACACAGTGAGCGAGCAAGAGAGACACACATGCAGAGAAAGTGAGAGAGAGAAATAGAGAGAAAGAGCGAGAGAGAGAGAGAGAGAGAGAGAGAGGCAGACGGACAGAAAGACACACTGCACATGCTCCAACAACTCGCAAAATATGCCATGCAGTCAGTATAAAGCCCGACTCAGTTCATTGCATCAGGTCAGCGTCAGCTTCACACATTCACACAAACAGAGAGAGAGAGAGAGAGAGAGGGAGAGAGAGAGAGAGAGAGAAATGGGGGGGGGGGGGGGGGGTGGAGAGAGTGGCAGAGGGACAGAGACAGAGAGACAAAGACACAGAGAGAATGACACACACATACACGCACACATATACAGTTAAAAGACCGACACTCGGAGAGAACCATTGAAAGACACAAATAGACACATAGAGCAAGAGACAAACACACTTATGTAGACACAGAAAGTGACGCACACAAACACACACACAGTGTGAGACTGTTTACAATATTATGTTATCCTGGACAACTTTGCACAATAACAAAGACACACAAAGCAGATATTTTAAAAAAATTTAAGGACTTATAAGTCCCCTCCCACCCGATCACTCACCTCCACTCTATTGCTCGGTGTCACTCTCACTTCTCTCGCTCGGTCTCTCTCTCTGTTGCTTGGTGTCTCATTCTCTCCTTCCATCTCTTTCGCTGTCTCCCACAGACTCTGGATTTTGATCACTCTCTCTCTCACGCACACTGGCTCCCTCTCTGTACTGTTGCTCAGTATCCGACTCAATTTCTACACCTCTCACTCGGGCAGTCTCAGACTTACTTTTCCCCACTTTCACGCCTACTCACTATCGTTTTGCTATCAGAAATATACTCGCTCTTACGTTCACATATTTACACGGGCACTCTCTCACACTTGCTCTCTCATTAATCATAAGCACTCTCTCTCGCTAACAATTTCACAATTGCCCTCTCTAAACCTTTCACATATTCACACTACCTCTTCGCCACAGACCTCAGATACTGTCTCTCTCACTTTAACTCACACTCTATTTCACTCTGCATCTTTCTCTCACTCACACTCTTTCTCTCACAAATAAAGAGTCCCTCACAAAATTCTCTCACATACAATTCTCTCTCACATACTCATTCTCTCTCCCCACATACTCACTCTCTTACTCTCACTAATAAATAAATAATAAAACAAGCTGCTTCACACGCTGTATCTCTCACAAAGTACACACACCCCTCACCTCACAATCTCTCTCACCCACTCTCTTCATTCACCCACTCTTTCAAAGCACATCAGCTCACTTTCACACCTTCTCTCTTCACACTGCTCTCTCACACAGCATCCCTCACTCTCTCTCTCTGTCACACACGTTCTCACACAGTCTCCCACACATGACCTCTCTATCTCTGTCTCACACACTGTCTCTCTCTCTCTCGCACACACACACTCCCTCGCACTCACAATGCACGTCTCTCCTGCCCACTCTCTCCCAGCCTCTCTCCCCTACGGTATACACATCCACACAGCCACCAGAGTAGGCATCGCGATGAGCAGCGTGAGACACCGCAGTCCGGGCTAGAGCCAGTGCCTCTGACGTGGGCATATCTCGGCGATACCCACTGTCCAACACGCCATAGGCATAGGGCGAACCGGAGCCCACGGAGAGCACCTCTCCGTTCAGCCGCGTCCCGTCGTGACACACCTACCAGACCTCTGCTCAGCCCCGGTCCCACCCAGAGGCACAGATCGGTGTGTGCGCGGTAATGCCGGGACAAAGCCGCTGATAGGAGCCCAGACGCCGCTCGGGCTCCCGGCAAACGCCCGTCTCTCAGCTGCCGCAGGCGGCACTCACCAGCCCACCAGCGGAGCCACGAGGCGCAGTCGGCGGCCGTGCCCGAGGTGGTGGCCAGCAGGTGTGTGTGGATGGGCACGACCTGTGCAAGAGTCAGGGCTGGCGATCAGGGTAATCGCGGGAGGAGAGAGTGTCCGCGGCTAACACGGCTCAATTCGCTGGCGGTCAGGGCGAGAGTGGTGGTGCCGTGGGCGGGTGACGGGGGGATTCGTTCGTCTGAGTGTGTCGCGGAATGGGAACTGGAACAGATGGGAGACCAGGGAGACAGGCAGAGAGTCTCCGCTCAGCACTTAAGCCCCTCCACTCACACACAACGTCCTGGAGAGACATGCGTGCAGGAAGAGAGAAACAGAAAGAGGCTCTGACACTGACAGAGAAACAGGGAGAGAAATCGAGACACACACACAAACACACATACACACAGAGACAGACAAAGAGACACAGACAAATGGACGGAGAGAAAGGGAGAGAGACACACACACACACACACACACAGCCAGGGAGACGCAGAAACAAGAATAGAGAGCGAAAGACGAACACACACAGACACACACACAAACTCACAGACAGACAACCCCACAGAGGGACAGACTGACTCAGCAAAGTACACAAAGAGAGAGACAAGGTCGAGTCTGTGAAAGACACACACACAAATACAAAGAGAAAGTTGGAGATGGAGGCAGAGTCTCACACTAACAGTGATAGTGTGAATGATAGGCTCCCACAGGCAAACGCACAGATACACACACAAACAAGAGAGAAAGATGGTGAGAACGAAATTTTGAGACTGGCAAAGACACAGACAGACAGCGAGTGACAAAGAGACAAAGATTCCCAAACACGGAGTGACAGCGAAAGGCACAAGTCTGTAATGAGAAATACAGTCACAGGTTGCTTATAAATCACAGTCAACACCCCACACCCCCCATCCCAACACCCACCCACGAGTCACTCGAGCACATCATTTAACAGCTCCAAATCCACGCAAAACTGTTAGCATAAAGCCGGCCTCAATTAGACATGTCAATGCACAGGCCAGCGTCAGCTTCACATATTCGCACAGAGACATTTACACACACATACAGAAGCACACACACACACTCACACAGATAGAGACAGACAAACACAGACACACACACAACACGGACCCAATGGGAACGATACATACGCACAGACACGCACACTCACACGGACACACACAGAGAGTCACATGCGCAGTCACTAACACACACTACTCACACAATTAGAGAGCGATAGACAGAGAGAGAGAGAGAGAATGAGTGATACACGCTCACATGGACGGAGAGTCACCCACATACATACAACAACAATAACAACAAACAATACATTTTTATAGTGCCTTTCACGTTGGGAGGACGACCCAAGCCACATAGAGATAGATAGTGAGAGAGGTACACACTCACTCTCTCTCTCTCTCGCTCTCTCTCACGCACACACACACACACAAATACACACATAGAGACACACACGCACACATACATGGAGAGAACCTCAGAGAGACAATGAAAGATAGGAAGACAGAGACATTGGGAGAGATACGTACAAACAGAGACATACACATACAGGGAGAGAGACACAGACAAACAGATAAACAGATACAGAGTGAGACACAGACAAAATCCACAGATACAGAAAGAGACACGGACACAACTACCTGGATACAGAGAGAGAGACGTACACAGACAAACTCACACATCTTCATTGAGAGAGAAACTCACAATGACACGCAAACAGAGAGCGAGATACACACCACACTCACACAGCTATAAAGAGAGGACAAATACGTATAAAAACACTGACAAAAATACAGAGAGACACACCCAGACTCACTCACACAGATATATAGAGAGACACACACACGAATTGTGTACGTGTTGTTGTTTGCTGTTGATGTATGTCCTAAGGATATATGTGAAATATTTTGGAAGCAACCCCGCGAGAAAGACGCTGTGTCAATGCTGTTGTTGTATATTCTGGAAGCTAGTAGTGACGGTGCCAGCACAAGTAGGCAATATCGGTGTTTTAAATAGGAAATTCATACATAACATTTGAAGATTTGTTCTTGGGATCTATCTGTACCAACACATCCACTAACCCGCATTCAAATTCCGATTGCATTGCAATGGAACAGCTCGTCTTTCACCGGGTGAAATCGTCGTTCATTGGTATATTGTCGGTCTATTGTAAATATTGCCAGTTTCCAAACAATACATGTCCACCCGTCAATTATTTGTAAGGGAGCGACAGTAGAAATAAACTGATATTGTTTGGAAATAATAAACCCAACGATTCTGGAGATAGCTTCCAGCAATGACCTCGCAGAACAGAGAGAATACGAAACTGCAATATAATATACGGCTTTGTACAGCGAATGACTTGCAAAGCTGTTCGACACTTCGACAGTAATTAGGAATATAACATGCGAATTGCTAGACTAAATAATTTCAAGATCCGTCCACCTTAACCTGCACCTTCCTGGCAGTCGCTGGACATGTCATTTCCCAAACAGCGTACTGTGTTCCAAGAAATTAATCTGTTCAAACCTGATGGAATGCTTTGATGAAGCTACAGATAGCGCGAATGAAGGTAGTGCAGTTGATATTATTTATTTTGATTTTCAAATGGTGTTTCATAAATTCCCACATAAGAGACATGTACGATAGACACAAACACACGGAACTAAAGGGACAGTGACAGCATGTATACAGAACTGGCTGGGAGACACAAGGCACAGGGCAGGGCTCAAGGGTTGCTTTGTTGACTGGAGGGAAGTAATTCCCAGCAAAAACAACAACAACAAGATTCCATTTATAGAGCGCCTTTCACGTCGGGAGGACGTACGAAGGGGCTGGACAGTCGGGTCAGGATCCGGGCAGGGAAGAAATGGTCAGGATGAGGGGAAGGAAGGGAGGGTGTGAGGAGGTGGTAGAGAGTCGAGAGGGGAGCTGAAAGCAAAGTCAAAGAGAAAGGTCTGGAGACCGGCCTTGAAGGAGGAAGTGGAGGAGGCAAGGCGAAGGCACTGGAGGATGGATTTCTAGAGCCTAGGATCTGAGAGCCTGAAGGCACGGCCACAGCTGGTAGGGCGTTCGGTGAGGGGGAGGTGGAGCATACCGGAGCCACAGGAACGGAAGCTACGGGCAGGCAGATAGGGGGATAGTAGGTCGGAGAGTTAAGAGAGAGCAAGTCCGTGAATGGCCTTGTAGTTGAGGATGAGGATCTTGAATTCGATCCTCTAGAGGATGGGAAGCCAGTGAAGGCGAGCGAGGGTGTGAGTGATGTGGTCAGGAAACCGTGTGCCTGACCGTACCCGAGCTGCAGTGTTCTGAATGAGCTGCAGCTTGTGGAGGGAGGTGCCGGGAAGGCCGGCGAGTAGAGAGTTCCCATAGTCCAGACTTGAAGTGATAAAGGCGTGGACCAGAGTTTCAGCAGCGTGAGGGGTGAGGTTGTGCCATAGACTGGCAATATTCCGGAGGTGATGGAAAGCGGTGCCAGTTGTGGCGCGGATATGAGGGAGAAAGGACAGCTCAGGGTCCAACAGAACCCCGAGGTTCCTGACCGGCTTTGAGAGGGGGAGAGTGCGGCCTTGGATGCTGATGCTGTCAGCTCCTGACGTGCGGAGGTGTTGACGTGAGCCAATCAGGAGGGCTTCAGTTTTGCGAACGATGAGCTGGAAATAGTTATCTCTCGTCCAGGACTCGATGTCGGACAGGCAGCTGTCAGGACATCGGTGGTCGTGGAGTTGAGGGTAGAGGAGGAAAGGTAGAGTTGGGTGTCATCCGCATACATGTGGGAGTTAACCCCATGTCTGCGGATGATGTCACCACAGGGAGAGCATATAGAGGGTGAAGAGGAGGGGACCGAGGACAGATCCCTGAGGGACACCGCACGAGAGAGTGCGGTGGCTGGACGAAAATCCATTCGTGGAAACAAAGTGAAGACGGTGGATGAGGTACCACCTAAACCACTCAAGGACATGGCTTTGAAGGTTTAGGTTGGAGTACAAGCGGTGGAGGAGGATAGCATGGTCGACCGTATCGAATGCTGCCGATAGGTCGAGGAGGACGAGGAGTCAGAGGGAGCCCTGGTCACAGATGGTCAGGATGTCATTAGTGAACTTGACCAGGGCAGTTTCTGTGCTATGGGCAGCACGGAAACCCGACTGAAGGGTTTCGAATAATGAATGATTGGATAGGAAAGAGCGCAGCTGGGAGGCGACAAGTCGATCCAGGAACTTGGACAGGAACAACAACAACAACAACAACAAGATTCCATTTATAAAGCGCCTTTCACGTCAGGAGGACGACCCAATGCGCTGCACAGTTGGGTCATGACCCGAGCAGGCGGGAAATGGTCAGGGTGCGGGGAGGGAAGGGAGGGAGCGAGCAGGGGGGAAATGGTCAGGGTGAGGGGAGGGAAGGGAGAGAGCGAGGAGGGGGAAGAGAGTCGAGAGCGGAGCTGAAGGCTCGGTCAAAGAGAAAGGTTTTGAGACCGGCCTTGAAGGAGGAGAGGGAGGAAGCGGCGAAGGCACTGGGGGATAGAGTTCCAGAGCCTCGGGGCTGAGAGGCTGAAGGCCCGACCACCGATGGTAGGGCGGTTGGGGCGGGAGACGTGGAGCAGACCGGAGCCGGAGGAACGGAGGGTACGGGCAGGTAGGTAGGGGGATAGTAGGTTGGAGAGGTAGGAGGGAGCAAGGCCGTGAATGGCCTTGTAGGTGAGGATGAGGATCTTGAATTCAATCCTCTGGGGGATGGGGAGCCAGTGGAGGCGAGCGAGGGTGGGAGTGATGTGGTCCCGAAGCCTGTTGCGCGACAGTACACGAGCTGCAGAGTTCTGAATGACAGGAATGGGAGGTTGGAGATGGGCCAGTAGCTTTATAACTGTCACGCATCAAAGGAGGGATTTTTTCAAGGTGGGAGTGATGCTGGCAGTTTTTAAGGGAATGGGAACAGAGCCAGAGGAGAAGGACAGGTTGACGATGTCTGTGATATATGGGGCAAGGAGGTGGAGCTGGGAGCTGGGAGATAAGTAGTGGAGTGGGGATGGGGTCAAGGGAGCAGTTGGTGTGTTTCACGCAATCCCTCACATTCCCCCACACTATGAAACATATTTCACACACAGTGTCAGGCACACACACCGTCGCTCACACACTTCTCAAGACATACTCTGCAAGGATTATTGTTATATTTTCATACGCTCACACACAAACGTCTCACGCACACACTCGCATACCCTCTCTCACACACCCTCACAACCAACTTAGTGTTATTAATCCACACGGACTTTGAAAATTCTTCACTTAATAAGAAATATAAACGTTGTCATTTGAATTATCAAAAAATATAACACCCAGGTCAATAATGTACACAAATGTCAGTGTCAAATTAACAGAATCAGTGATTGGTCAGCCCATAAGCTTTTCTGACTGGATGGAAGTTTACAGTGGCGTTCCTCAGGGATCGGTATTCGGACCACTGCTCTTCTTAATGTACATAAATTATGTGCAGTTGGGTATAGCAAGTACTATTTCCAAGTTTGTGGACGACGCAAAGTTAGGAAGGGTGGCAAACAGTGAGAAGGAGAGGAGCCATTTACAGGAAGACAAAGAAAGAATGTTAAAATGGGCAGACACATAGCAGTTGAGTTTCTGTGCAGAGAAATGCGAAGTAATGCATTTTCGTAGAAAGAATGAGGGGAGGCAATACAGGCTGGTAATTCAATCTTAAGGGGGTAAAGGAACAGAGAGACCTAGAGGTGCAGGTAAGTGAATCCTTGAAGGTGGCAGGACAGGTAGATAAGGCTGCAAAAAGGGCAAATGGTATTCTAGGCTTCATAAATAGTGGCATAGAGTACAAGGGTGAGGAGGCTATGATTAAACTATATAAATTATAGCTAAGGCCTCAGTATGAATACTGCGCCCAGCTCTGGGCACCACACTAAGGGAAGGATGTTAAGGCATTGGAAATGGTGCAGAGGAGATTTACCAGGATGGCACCAAGAATGAGATACCTTTATTATGAGGAAGGATAGAGAGGCTGTGTTTATTCTAATTGGAGCAGAGAAGGTTACGAGAAGAGCTAGTAGAGCTCTTCACAATCATGAGGGGATTTGATAGGTTAGAAATAGAAAAAACTGTTTCCACTGGTGGGTGTGTCAATGACTGGAGGTCACAGAATCAAAATACTATCTAAAAGAAGCAGAGGGGATGTGAGAAGAATTGTTTTCACGCAGCGAGTTGTTCGAATCTGGAAAGCATTGCCTGAAAGGGCGGTCGAGGCCAATTCGATAACTAATTTTAAAAACGCGGTGGACGGCTATTTGAGGAGGACGCGTTTGCAGGCTTATGGGGAAAGGGCTGGGGAATGGGATTGATATTACATTGCTGTATTCAAAGAGTCGGCAGAAACTCGATGGGCCGAATGGCCTCTTTTTGTGCCTTACGATTCTGTGATTCTATGATTTTGGTCACCCTCCTCTTTATCCTCTCGACTCACCCAACATCCTTTTGGTAATGCATCGAACGGAACTGGGCATAGTACTCGAAGTATTGTCTCACCAATAATTTGTGGAGTGGCGTGATCACCCTACTGTTGCGGCTTGGTATTGATCTTTTGATACATCCCAAAATCTGGTTTGCTTTTCTCATTGCCACAGAGCATTGTTGCATGAGATTCAGTTTATTGTCAGACAGAAACCCCAGCTCCATTTTCTTCTCCATACATGTTATTTTCCTTGCTTTCAGTAATCGCTATTTTGTTCCCTATGATGTTCCTTACATTTCTCCACACTGAGTTTCATCTACCAATGTTCTGGCCAATTCCAAACCTTGCTCAAAATCCTACTGTCACCTATCATGTTCAGATTTGCAACCTACTACCTTCATTATGTAATTGTCACATGTAAACGTAGCCACTGTGCTCGTGACTCCTCGTTCCAGATATTTCAAATATTAAACAACAGATTTCCGAAAGCAAATCCTTATTGAACTCCCCTAATAATATTTTCCCAGTCTGATGACATTCTTCGTTTTAACATCCTCTGGTCTCTGGTCAAACAATTGGATATCCATTATAATCTATCCGAAACACAGACAGAGGGACATACACACAGACAAAGACAGACATGGATGCAGACAAAGGGAGGGAGAAACAGACGCGAGAGGGAGAGAGAGGGATCCAGCACTTGATTGGATTGTCCCAGATTGGGGATTGAATACACAAAATGCTGATTCAAGAGGTGAGAATCCTGCAACTAATCCAAGCTCACATCCTAATATTTAGCAGCTGAAACTCAATTGATACCACAATCTATTGAATGTAGGGAATTCTTGTTGGCATTATTTCGCCCACAAAATAAAGAGTCAATTCACTTTACAGTATATTTGCGAAGCGTTTCGAGAAGTCTCCAAGACCTCATGCCTTTACAAAAGTCAAGGATCATTATTATTACAATGGGATTATTATTCTGAAACATTTCCTCGTAGGTCGATAATCTACAACAATGCCTTCACTTGGGTCCCAAAGCCTTGTTTCTTGTCATCCTGTTCGTAACACACTCCAGAATTAGTTTAAGGTGAGTGCGAGTCTCCAGGGAGAGAGTGTGCCTTAAATTTCAGACACTGTGTGGTTTACATTATTATTATTATTATTACATATAATAATTTGTAAATGGCTACATACGTTGACCACTGTTTCTGGTTTGGATAGTTTAATAACAGCAAACAGCATTTACATAGTATACTGAATGCAGGGTGGCTTCTCGATGTCGAAACCGTGGCGATAGGATTCCGCATGGATGCCATAACAAGTTGCTAAAAATAATTAATTTACGTAAGTTGCACCGCTCAGGGAGAGCACATGTTTTCCACATGGCTGAATCTCGTTCGTCATCATGTAATAAACCTTCTGAGTCAAGCGTTCACGTTGGTATAAATCAGGCTGTGTTTTTCGCTCTTCAATCTCATATAGTTATTCTGATCTCTTGTCTGTACCGAGCGGAGGGACCATCGGTTCTCTGCGAAGATGACAATTGCGCTAACACACAGGATACAAAACATTTACTATCCGGTTCTCGCTGCCTTTGGAGTTCCTGGCAAGTTGTTTAACTTAATCGTTAGTTACACTCGTTTGCAGTAAAGTTTGCAGTCTGACTCAGTTGGTAGCACTTTCTCCTCTGAATCAGAAAGATGTGGTTTGCAGACCCCGACCCGTTGATCTTTGCTGTAGGTGCCGCGATTTGTATATGTATTTAACAAGTAAAGTCCTACTTGATCCTTCAGATATCAAAGATCCTGTGGCACAATAAAAGAAAGGGGGATTTGTTTGGAGGTTGTTGGGCAACAACTACTTGCAAAAAACTTCGCGATATGCTTCATAATTTACTTTATATCTGTTTGTTTGCTTTTAATTGCCGCGATTGCCAGCAAATAGGCTTTTCAGTAAACTCAAATGCTTTGGGATGTTTGGACGCCGAAAGGTGGCGATGCCTCAAATGTTAGTCAGTCTGTACCGTACTATTAATATATATATATTAATGGATTCCTGTCGGTCGGTGGTAAGAGCAATAACATCGCAAGCGAGAGACCAGGGTTCAATTCCCGGGAGTGCGAAATGTTGCGAAATGGAGATAGTAATCCGTACAAAAAATCCAAGTGAGTCTGTGAGACATTTTTGTTTGGAATTGACTGCCGCGATTCATCCACAAACGTACAGTCAAGTCACTTTACAAAAATAATAATATTCCTCATATTTAATATTGCACTTTGTATGTATTCCATACAACGCAAAGTGCTGCAGAGAATATAGTGCACAGAGAATTGTCTTTACACCGATAGATTAAACTCGGCAGCCATTTGCCATTGCAATATACCACAAACAACCATGGATTTGGCGGCCAGATGTTTATTTTAATGATTATTATCCTAGGAAATGTGAACTACCAATTGACTAACAACCGGGTGTCTGCTTACTGCTCGGTAAATGGATATATCAAGTGAAGCATTTTGATATGTCTATAACAAGTAAAAAGTGTCATATCAAATGCAAGTAAAATTACTATCATAATTATATATTACACAGAGGGAAAAATCGCCACTGGTTTTATTATTTTAAACTGTGGGTTTAGCCAATGATTATCCATACGTTTGACTCATTTATTAGTGTTCTTACCTCTCAGTTATAAGTTTGCGGATTGAAGACCACAACATTACATTGAGCTGAGGGTCCGAACCGTGATAGTCGAAGCTTTTGGCCTGTGTTGTTTCCTGGCAATTTACCCACAATTTTAAATTGTAAAACTCTGTGCGTTTGGCTGCCGCATTTCGCCCACAAAATATACAGTTAATTCACTTTCAGGTTATTTTGTGAACCTATTTTAGACCTCACAACGAAACGTTAAAGCGTTGCATCGAACGCAAGCATTTCTATTAATTATTATTAATAATTTTATAATTAATGAGGGCCGGATGACAGCCACATATGCAACAGTTTATGATTGTCTTTCCGAAACATAACCTGTAAGAATTATATAGAAATCATATGTTTAGAATTGTGTACCTTTATTTGATAAACAATTCAACCTGTAGATAGGCAGTAAAAAATAATCCAAATTGTTAAACTATAATACCTACAGCGATGCGAAATCTACCTCTGTGTGTCTCTGCCTGTCTTTTACTCTCTCTCTCTCTGGCTCTTTCTCTCTCACCCTCTCTCTCTCTCTCTCTCTCTCTCTCTATGTCTGCGTGTATGTCTGTACCTTTCTTTGTCTGCATGTAGTTTTGTATCCCACACTATATAAATATGTGTGTCTCTCTCTACCTATGTAGGTCTGTCTATGAGGATCTCTCCATCTCTCTGTCTGTTTGTGTGATATTTTCTATGTATATCGCCCTGTCAGTTGATATCTCTGTATCTGAATCCATCTCTGTATATCTGTTTAACACTCTGTCAGTCCGTGCGTGTCGCTATCGCTGTGATTCTCTGATTTCTCTGTCACTGCATTGCTCAGTAATTATGTATGACTTCATGTGTATTTCTCTCGTGCTGTCTGCTGTGCCTCTTTCTGTCTCTGTGCGTATATTTTTCTGTCTGTGTCTCTGTTTCTCTATCTGGGTGTGTATCTCTCTCTGTGTCTGGGTGTTTCTCGCTGCGTGCGTTTGTGTTTCCCTCTCTCTCTCTCTTTGAATCTCTCTCTCACGCTGTCCATGATTGTGTTTCTTTCTCCACCGGTCTCTCTCTCTCATTCTTTCTGATAACGATGATTCTTTTTTGCGCATTGTTTTTGCGTCTCTCTGTGTCTGTCTGTGTCAGTGAATCGCTCTTCTGTTATCCTTTTAGAAATGATTGACAATTTCTGCTGAATTTGTTTTTCTGTCTTTACGTCCGGGACAGACCACATAAACACAGCGAAACAGCGTTCGAGGGCACAAGCAACATTTATGTGTTTCCGATCGAGAAACACAACCCGTAGGAGTATAGAAACCCTGCATTAAAACTGTATCATTTTAATGCAGTTTCACTCCATTTCAGTTACGATACAGACTCTAAACGGGCAATGTAAAAATCATACAAATTTTAAAATAATGATAGAATCCCTGACAAGATATCTCTCTTTGCTTCTGTTCTAACAGCTTCTGCCATTGTCTGTCTCTAACTTGCGCGTTATCTCTGTACGAGTTCGTATCAAGTGCTCCAAGTCGCTTGAAGGGCTCTATATAAATCCAAGTGATTGTTGCATCTATCTCTCTCTCTGTCTGTTTGTCTCTGTATCTATCTGTCTGCGTGTATCGATACCTGTCTCTCTCTTTCCCTGTTTTGGTACCTTTGCATGTCAGGCATTTGCGAGTCAGGTTTTGTGCGATCACACATCGAATCCATTAGGTTAGATTTTGAGGTGGGAGAGAAAGTCAACTGTTCTTCATTCAGCGAGTCACTGCTTTCGATTTCTTGATACTTTATTGATTGAAGCGACTTGCTAAGTAAATGCAAGTTGTTGTATTGTTGTGATGGGCATTTCTCTGTCTCTCTCTCTCTCTCTCCAGCAAACCTGGTGTCGATTGTAATCCTGTCTCGTGGGCGGTGTGGACTCTCCAAATGTATCTCTCGCTATCTGGTGGCCATGTCCACAGCAGATCTGTTCGTGATTATCACATCAGTGGTTTTCTATCGAGTAATTCTTCCTCATTTCCCGAATTCATTCCTGTCCATCACACCTATTTGTGCGCTCCTTATAATACTGGCTGCTTCTACAACGTCAATCTCTGTCTGGTTAACTGTGGCTTTCACCTTTGATCGATATGTGGCCATTTGTTGCCAAAATCTGAAAACAAAATATTGTTCAGAAAAAACTTCTGTTACAGTTATAGCGCTATTGAGTGCGCTGTGCGTTGTGATAAACATTCCCTGGGGTTTTATAGTTGAACCAAAGCACATAATTAACGATATACCGTGGGGTTGTGAACCTAAAGCAAGCTATTTCACTTCTCCAACTTGGGCAGCGTTTGACACAATTAATTATATTTTAACCCCAATTCTCCCATTCGTTATGATTTTGCTGCTCAACCCCCTGACTGTCAGGCACATACTGGTGGCCAGTAGAGCCCGCAATAGATTGCGGGGACACAGCATTAGCGACAAGAATAGAGGAAAGAGTGACAGTGATCCGGAGATGAAGAACCGAAAAAAATCCATCGTTTTACTGTTTGCTATTTCCACCAGTTTTATATTATTATGGATGACATATGTTCTATATTTCTTGTATTGGAGGATTTCTGAAACATATGACGTTACAAGCCCTGATGACCCGATGTATATGACCTTGCACACTGGTTACATGCTGCAGCTTTTGAGTTCCTGCACAAACACTTGTATTTACGCGGCTACTCAGACGAAATTCAGGGAGGAGCTCAGCAAAGTGGTGACTTTTCCTTTCCTTCTAATTGTTAGATTATTCCATTTGCAAAAGTTGTTTGCGGCTCTGATAACCTGATCGATGAACAGAAACCTATAAAGCGCCACACTGTCTGCACAAAGCCCCGTTAGGGTCAGAGATAGAGGAAAGCTCACTCCAACCTGACCATCAAAACGTGCAGGTGAAGGATAGAGATTAAGTAAATTTTCCTATTCACCGTCCGTCCAATCTCTGGTGTTAGAGTGTTTGGAGAGATGTTGTGATTCGGTTAATACAAAAAGTTGGCGAGTGTCAATCTTTCTCTTCATGTGTATTTTGTGATTGAGTACAATTTCATGTTTGTGCTTCTGTTTCGCAGTGTGTGAGTGCATGTGTATTTTTGTGTGTTTTAGAAAATATGTGCCAATGTGTGTGTGTGTGTGTGCGTGTATGTTGGTCAGTGTATGAGCGTGTGTAAGTATGCACGCGTATGTGTATCCATTTTTTTGTGTTTTAGTAGGTATGTGACAATGTGTGTGTGTGAGTGAGTGTGTAGGTCAATGTATGTGCCTTTGTGTCTGTGATTTTATATGTTTTAAGATGTATTTGCGAATCTGTGCGTGACCGTGCGTAGATTAGTGTGTGAGCGAGTGTGTAGAACAGTTCATGTAAATGTCTATGTGCATGTGTAGGTTTCTGTGCGTGTGTGTTTCACTTTCTGTGTCAGTTTGTGAGTCTGCGTTTTTGTATCTTTCAGTCTGTATGTGTGAAATTGTGCTTGCGCTTGTGCTGATCAGTGTGTGTATAGATCAGTGTGTGTATAGACCAGTTTGTGTGTGAGTGTGTGTGCGTGTGTGGGTCAGTGTGTGTGTGTGTGTGTGATTGTGATGGAGGAAGTCAGTGCATGTGTTTGCTTGAGTGAACGTTTGCTGGTCGGTGAGTGTTTGTGTTTTAGTGTGTGTGTACTTGTGTGTGTGTGTGTCGTTGTCTGTGCTTTTGTGTGTTTTATTATGTATACGTCAATATGTGTGTGTGTGGGTCAGTGTGAGTGAGAGTGTGTGCGTGTGTGTTTGTGTGTGTTGGATACGGGAGCAGTCGCCTTTCCCTCTCCATTACCACACTTGCTCCCATACCATCAATGGTGATACCATCCTTATCTGATTGTGTTCATTTCTATTGCTCTCTCTATACATCAAGCACCTCATAAGCAAATAATAATAATAATAATCCTTGCATTTGATATAGCGCTTTTCACGTCAGGAGGACGTCCCAAAGCGCTTCTCAGAACACCCTGTAAAGTGAATTGACTGTATATTTGTGGGCGAACGCGGCAGCCAATTACGCACAGCAATGTCCCACAAAGAGTCGTAGATTGAAAATGACCAATTTAGTATTGATTTGGGTTTTGGAGGGATTTTTTTGTGCGTGTGGAGTAAGGAAACTTGCCCGAGGTTTCGCCCTCTGCCTGGAATTGAACTCAGGTCTCTCGCTTGCAAAGCGAGTGCTCTAACCACTGAGCTACAGGTCTCCATTTCTGAGTCAAATCCTTGACTCCCGTAACCCGATTCGGTGCATCGTGACACCAATAATGTACCACGATCCGCCACATAGAAACCAGAACTATCATTTACCGCAGGGGTTAGCGTTACAATGTAGACGGATTGTGGTAGATTTTAAAGTAAGCTTAGCCTGGGCAGAGAAAAACAGTTTTAATGATAGAATAAGAGCAGATAGTATTATGTTCAGAATAGAGAGAGTGCGAGGATTGGAGCTTGACAAGCGTGTGTGTTAGGTGAGGCATAATAGTTTGAGAGCAGCACCACAGCCCTCACATATCACAACCCACGCATAATTTCATACACTTTATGTCGCTATAGTGTCTATCAACATAAGTTATTTCCAGGCATTCTGGGTTTTATAGTTGTGTTCCACAAACTGCATGATGTAAATAAGTTAATGATTAACCACTGTAAAATGTCGATATACTGGAGCAAAACTGCATATTTCTTGATCTTTTCTTCTCTGCCCCAACCTCTATTAAAAATGCTATAGAGTACAGGTGTGTGATAGTTCTTTACAATGTCCACCCACCATGTCCACACATGTGCAGAATGGCCTCTCTCGCCTCTGCCCTGAACCCCATGTTCCTGACTATCAGCCACGATTGTAAAGCGCTGCGGTTCCTTCTCCATATCAGTCCAGTCATGTCACCATTACAGTCCAGTCATGTCACCATTAAAGTCCAGTAACGTCACCGTTACAGTCCAGTCATGTCACTTTTACAGTCCAGATATATCACCATTACAGTCCAGTCATGTCACAATCACAGACCAGTTATGTCACCATTAGAGTCCAGTCATGTCACCATTAGAGTGGAGTCATGTCGCCATTACAGTCCATTCATGTCTCCATTACAGTCCAGTGATGTCACCATTACAATCCAGTCATGCCACCATTGCAGGCCAGTTATTTCAACATTACTATCCAGTTATGTCACCATTACAGTCCAGTCATGTCACCGTTACATTCCCGTCATGTCATTATTGGAGACCAGTCATGTCACCATTACTGTCCAGTAATGTCAGCATTAGAGTCCAGTTATGTCACCATTACCGTCCAGTCATGTCACAATTACATTCCATTTAAGTCACCATTGCAGTCCAGTCATGTCACAATTGCAGTCCATTCATGTCCACATTACAGTCCAGTCATGTCACCATTACAGTCCAGTCATGTCACCATTACTGTCCAGCCGTGTCACCATTACAGTACAGTTATGTCACCATCACCGTCCAGTCATGTCACCATTACCGTCCAGTCATGTCACAATTATAATCCATTTAAGTCACCATTACAGTCCAGTCATGTCACTATTGCAGTGCATTCATGTCACCATTGCAATCCAGTCATGTCACCATTACAGTCCAATCATGTCACCATTACCGTCAAATCATGTCACAATTAGAGTCCAATCGTGTCAACATTGTAGTCCAGTAATGTCAACATTGTAGTCCAGTAATGTCAGCATTACAGAACACTCAGTCACCATTGGGGTTCAGTCATGTCACCATTACCGTCAAATCATGTCACAATTAGAGTCCAATCATGTCAACATTGTAGTCCAGTAATGTCAACATTGTAGTCCAGTAATGTCAGCATTACAGAACACTCAGTCACCATTAGGGTCCAATCATGACAGCATTAGAGTCCAGTCATGTTGCCGTTAAAGGCCAGTGATGCCAGCATTAAGGTCCATTCATGTCAGCATTGCAGTCCATTCAGGTCAATTCTAAGGTGCAGTGATGTCTCAGAAGCAGTCTAATGATGTCACCATTACAGTCCAGTCATGTCACTTTTACAGTCCAGTTCATTGAATCACCGTTACAGTCCAGCTATTCCACCATTACAGACCAATGACGTCACCATTACATTCCAGTGATATCTCAAATGCAGTCCAGTGATGTCGCCATTGCAGTCCAGGTTGACATTTTCTGCCTCTAACTGAGCTACTTGGGTCACACCCACAGGTTTGCGCTGTGTGAGGAATCGCCACGTAATGTCTGCATTTGGTATTACTTTGTGAGGCAGATCTTGTGTGTCTGTGTATGTGTTTGTGTGTGTGTGTGTGCACGTGTGTGAGTCTGAGACTGTGATCTTATGTCCACTGCCATTGTAACCTGACAATGGATGTCAAAGCTCTATCTGTTCAGCTCAGTGGAGAGAATACAAATCGTATAATTTTGGTTTATTACTGGTACTGTGTGTGTCAGATCTGTATTGTCTGCGCTTATTCCTTTTACTGTCATTCATGGGGGATTGACGAATGTTTGCGAATGTTCCGTTTTCACTTCATTCACAACGTAACACATTTCTGCATATCTATATCGGTGCAGTTAATGATCAACAACATTTTAGCACAACAACAGAAATCCTTTCCCCTGTAAGCTGACACTATAAGGAGCTCCTGGCTGAGTCTGTTACTCACTGAGCAGCCAAAATGTGACAAACTCCGGGAAACACCAGCACATGCTTCGCACAGAGCGAAATACTCTTCGGAAAATTACCTGCCTGGTGTATACTTTCCTGGATAAAGTTGTGTAGATTGCGGCGAGCGCTGAGCAGCGCAATGGCATGTCCGTGGTCGCCATCAAGAAGGCTCAGGACGCCAAAGGCTACAAGACGGTAACTCACCAATTCCACGTCAGGAGTCCTTTGAAGGGACAGACGGAGAAAAGTTTCCTGACCCAGACCAAGGGCATCAGCGCCACCGTCTCCTGCAAACACAAAAGGGCAACCAGGCAAATAATCCGACCCCGTTGGGGAAGACAGGGGTCACGAAGAAATGTACTCACGGAGAAACGTACAGTGAGAAAGCCAAATTCACCGCGTTAACCACCAGTGTCTAACAGAGTCAGCAAAGCCAAGTCTCCCGGTGCCAAATGACAGAGAAACCGATAGCGTATAACATGCCAATACCTACCAAAACAAGAAAGCTGTAAAGGAGACGGAATCTGCAGCAGCCTCGAAGACATCATTACATAACATAACATAACATAACATAACATTACACAACATAATATAACATAACATAACGTAACGTAACGTAACATAACATAACATAACATAACATAGCATAACATAACATAACACGTAGGAGCAGGAGAAGGCCATTAGGACCTTCTAGTCTGTCCCGCCATTAAATAATGGCTGATCTTTTAATCTAACTCCAGCAACTAACCTGACACTGCCTTATCCCCACATCCCTTAACCCGTTTTGCAATAAGAACTCTATCCATTTCAGTCTTGAACATGTTCAAGGATTGAGCGTCAACAGCGCTTTGGGGCAGTGAGCTACACATGTTCACCACCCTTTGAGTGAAGATATTCTTCCTCAAATCAGTGCGAAAGGGCTGGCCTCTGATTTTAAGATTCTAACCACTGGTTTTAGTTTCTCCAACCAGGGGAAACAATCTCCCACGATCTATTCGAACATGCACTTTCATGATCTTGTAGCTTTCTCTAAGATCGCCTCTAATTCGTCTATTATGATACTGAAAAAACTGCAGCTACCCGGAGAGATGACGAGGAAGAAAATTGATTTCCCTGTCTGACCACACTCTAGCATTAGATGGTGATACCCAGAAGGGTGAAGGAGTATTAAAGTCAATGACATCGGATTAAGTGGGGAATTATTTATGTACGTAAACAGATACAAAGGGAATGAGAATGTATTCTTGTATTATAAAATAATCTCGAAATATGGCTCCGAGTATTGATGCGAAGTCAAAGCGGCAAAACAAACGCAGATTGTTTCTTCTTTTGTTGAAAACGTAAGAATATTTTAACTGAATACTCTTGGAGCTGTAATACCGCGGTCAGCCAATGGACGGGGGTGTTGTAATGTGAAAACGCTAAAGGAATTACAGTGCGGCACCGCAAACTGCTGGACATGCGCTTGTCCTGCAGGTCTCAAAGCCTCTTCAATCTGCCTGGAGTTGGGGGCATTTTAAATTCCTCCCCATTTCAGTGAGTGATTATTGACAGCTTTGAGCAAACAGGACACTTGGGATAAGTAGCCCTGCAGGGGTTCAACTGGGACGTCTTTCCGACCTGAAGGCGCTACGCTACATAAGTGTAATTTGTTGGTGTACACTATCCCAGTTGACCCCCAGCAGTCCTGCACACTGTTGTTGCCACGTCTCTTCCAGCCCCTCCCCATCAAACAACCCACACGCAGCTCCTCCCATCCTCACCCGCACAAAGGCCTACCCATCCTCACCAACACACAGCCCCTACCCCTTATCACCCACACTCATTCCCTCCCACTTATCACCCCCTCCTCGATTACACTAAGAGCCTCCCCTTCATCACCCAAACCCAATCCCTTCCCCTGCACTAACACCATGGTGTAACAGCAGCTCATCACTAACACCATGTTGACCAGCTCAGCACTAACAGCATGGTGATCATTTCAGCATTAGTCCCATGGTGACCAGCTCAGCACTAACACTATGCTGACCAGCTGAGCAATAACATCATGCTGACCAGCTCAGCACTAACACGATGGTGACCAAATCAGCACGAGCTCCACGGTGAGCAGCTCAGCACTAACACAATAGTGACCAGTTCAACACTTACCCCATGGTAACCAGCTCAGTGTTCACACCATTGTGAACATCTTAGCACAACCACCAAGGTTACCATCAGTGACTGCACGCATTGTGGTTGTAGTGTAGATCTATACAGAGCCTCTTTTATTATTGTGGCTTTGTTTAGCATCAGGTTGGCGTGTCTGACTCTGTACATTCTCATCCGTTGTTTAATGCTTGACCGTTTGATGAAGTACAAATTGACAAAACTTTGCTCATGAAATGTAATGTTTAATAACAATTGTGCAAGCTTTTACATAATTAGAACACATTTATAATACTTCCTGCAGCTCTGGTCCCCACATTATAGAAGAGATGTAGAGTTACTGGAGATGGTGCGAAGGAGATTCACAAGGCAGATGCGAGAGCTGCGAGTTGTACCTATGAGGAATGGTTGAAGATATCTGGTATCGACTCTTTTCTCTTGAAAAGAGTAGGGCGAAAGTTGAACGGATGGCGGTCTTTAAAATGTATTAGACGTTGGGTAGACGTAGAAA
>NW_024705827.1:0-22661 GCF_018977255.1 Callorhinchus milii | reverse complement strand
CCAGTACTCAGCTACTCCTTCCCTAGCCTCCAGCTACTCAGCTACTCTCTTCTAGCCTCCAGCTACTCAGCTACTCTCTTCCCTAGCCTACAGCTACTCAGCTACTCTCTTCCCTAGCCTACAGCTACTCAGCTACTCTCTTCCCTAGCCTACAGCTACTCAGCTACTCTCTTCCCTAGCCTACAGCTACTCAGCTACTCTCTTCCCTAGCCTCCAGCTACTCAGCTACTCTCTTCCCTAGCCTACAGCTACTCAGCTACTCTCTTCCCTAGCCTACAGCTACTCAGCTACTCTCTTCCCTAGCCTACAGCTACTCAGCTACTCTCTTCCCTAGCCTCCAGCTACTCAGCTACTCTCTTCCCTAGCCTACAGCTACTCAGCTACTCTCTTTCCCTAGCCTACAGCTACTCAGCTACTCTCTTCCCTAGCCTCCAGCTACTCAGCTACTCTCTTCCCTAGCCTACAGCTACTCCTCCCAGCTACTCTACTTCTCCCTAGCCTACAGCTACTCAGCTACTCTCGTCCCTAGCCTACAGCTACTCAGCTACTCTCTTCCCCGCTCTCTCCCCTAGCCTACAGCTACTCAGCTACTCTCTTCCCTAGCCTACAGCTACTCAGCTACTCTCTCCCTAGCCTACAGCTACTCACTACTCTCTTCCCTAGCCTACAGCTACTCAGCTACTCTCTTCCCTAGCCTACAGCTACTCAGCTACTCTCTTCCCTAGCCTACAGCTACTCAGCTACTCTCTTCCCTAGCCTACAGCTACTCAGCTACTCTCGTCCCTAGCCTACAGCTACTCAGCTACTCTCTTCCCTAGCCTACAGCGTACTTCAGCTACCTCTCGTTCCCGCTAGCCTAACAGCTACTCAGCTACTCTCTTCCCTAGCCTACAGCTACTCAGCTACTCTCTTCCCTAGCCTACAGCTACTCAGCTACTCTCTTCCCTAGCCTACAGCTACTCAGCTACTCTCTTCCCTAGCCTACAGCTACTCAGCTACTCTCTTCCCTAGCCTACAGCTACTCAGCTACTCTCTTCCCTAGCCTACAGCTACTCAGCTACTCTCTTCCCTAGCCTACAGCTACTCAGCTACTCTCTTCCCTAGCCTACAGCTACTCAGCTACTCTCTTCCCTAGCCTACAGCTACTCAGCTCCTCTCTCGTTCTGTCCCTAGCCTACAGCTACTCAGCTACTCTCTTCCCTAGCCTACAGCTACTCAGCTACTCTCTTCCCTAGCCTACAGCTACTCAGCTACTCTCTTCCCTAGCCTACAGCTACTCAGCTACTCTCTTCCCTAGCCTACAGCTACTCAGCTACTCTCTTCCCTAGCCTACAGCTACTCAGCTACTCTCTTCCCTAGCCTACAGCTACTCAGCTACTCTCTTCCCTAGCCTACAGCTACTCAGCTACTCTCTTCCCTAGCCTACAGCTACTCAGCTACTCTCTTCCCTAGCCTACAGCTACTCAGCTACTCTCTTCCCTAGCCTACAGCTACTCAGCTACTCTCTTCCCTAGCCTACAGCTACTCAGCTACTCTCTTCCCTAGCCTACAGCTACTCAGCTACTCTCTTCCTAGCTACAGCTACTCACTCTCTTCCCTAGCCTACAGCTACTCAGCTACTCTCTTCCCTAGCCTACAGCTACTCAGCTACTCTCTTCCCTAGCCTACAGCTACTCAGCTACTCTCTTCCCTAGCCTACAGCTACTCAGCTACTCTCTTCCCTAGCCTACAGCTACTCAGCTACTCTCTTCCCTAGCCTACAGCTACTCAGCTACTCTCTTCCCTAGCCTACAGCTACTCAGCTACTCTCTTCCCTAGCCTACAGCTACTCAGCTACTCCTTCCCTAGCCTACAGCTACTCAGCTACTCTCTTCCCTAGCCTACAGCTACTCAGCTACTCTCTTCCCTAGCCTACAGCTACTCAGCTACTCTCTTCCCTAGCCTACAGCTACTCAGCTACTCTCTTCCCTAGCCTACAGCTACTCAGCTACTCTCTTCCCTAGCCTACAGCTACTCAGCTACTCTCTTCCCTAGCCTACAGCTACTCAGCTACTCTCTTCCCTAGCCTCCAGCTACTCAGCTACTCTCTCCCTAGCCTACAGCTACTCAGCTACTCTCTTCCCTAGCCTACAGCTACTCAGCTACTCTCTTCCCTAGCCTACAGCTACTCAGCTACTCTCTTCCCTAGCCTACAGCTACTCAGCTACTCTCTTCCCTAGCCTACAGCTACTCAGCTACTCTCTTCCCTAGCCTACAGCTACTCAGCTACTCTCTTCCCTAGCCTACAGCTACTCAGCTACTCTCTTCCCTAGCCTCAGCTACTCAGCTACTCTCTTCCCTAGCTTACAGCTACTCAGCTACTCTCTTCCCTAGCCTACAGCTACTCAGCTACTCTCTTCCCTAGCCTACAGCTACTCAGCTACTCTCTTCCCTAGCCTACAGCTACTCAGCTACTCTCTTCCCTAGCCTACAGCTACTCAGCTACTCTCTTCCCTAGCCTACAGCTACTCAGCTACTCTCTTCCCTAGCCTACAGCTACTCAGCTACTCTCTTCCCTAGCCTACAGCTACTCAGCTACTCTCTTCCCTAGCCTACAGCTACTCAGCTACTCTCTTCCCTAGCCTACAGCTACTCAGCTACTCTCTTCCCTAGCCTACAGCTACTCAGCTACTCTCTTCCCTAGCCTACAGCTACTCAGCTACTCTCTTCCCTAGCCTACAGCTACTCAGCTACTCTCTTCCCTAGCCTACAGCTACTCAGCTACTCTCTTCCCTAGCCTACAGCTACTCAGCTACTCTCTTCCCTAGCCTACAGCTACTCAGCTACTCTCTTCCCTAGCCTACAGCTACTCAGCTACTCTCTTCCCTAGCCTACAGCTACTCAGCTACTCTCTTCCCTAGCCTACAGCTACTCAGCTACTCTCTTCCCTAGCCTACAGCTACTCAGCTACTCTCTTCCCTAGCCTACAGCTACTCAGCTACTCTCTTCCCTAGCCTACAGCTACTCAGCTACTCTCTTCCCTAGCCTACAGCTACTCAGCTACTCTCTTCCCTAGCCTACAGCTACTCAGCTACTCTCTTCCTAGCCTACAGCTACTCAGCTACTCTCTTCCCTAGCCTACAGCTACTCAGCTACTCTCTTCCCTAGCCTACAGCTACTCAGCTACTCTCTTCCCTAGCCTACAGCTACTCAGCTACTCTCTTCCCTAGCCTACAGCTACTCAGCTACTCTCTTCCCTAGCCTACAGCTACTCAGCTACTCTCTTCCCTAGCCTACAGCTACTCAGCTACTCTCTTCCCTAGCCTACAGCTACTCAGCTACTCTCTTCCCTAGCCTACAGCTACTCAGCTACTCTCTTCCCTAGCCTACAGCTACTCAGCTACTCTCTTCCCTAGCCTACAGCTACTCAGCTACTCTCTTCCCTAGCCTACAGCTACTCAGCTACTCTCTTCCCTAGCCTACAGCTACTCAGCTACTCTCTTCCCTAGCCTACAGCTACTCAGCTACTCTCTTCCCTAGCCTACAGCTACTCAGCTACTCTCTCCCTAGCCTACAGCTACTCAGCTACTCTCTTCCCTAGCCTACAGCTACTCAGCTACTCTCTTCCCTAGCCTACAGCTACTCAGCTACTCTCTTCCCTAGCCTACAGCTACTCAGCTACTCTCTTCCCTAGCCTACAGCTACTCAGCTACTCTCTTCCCTAGCCTACAGCTACTCAGCTACTCTCTTCCCTAGCCTACAGCTACTCAGCTACTCTCTTCCCTAGCCTACAGCTACTCAGCTACTCTCTTCCCTAGCCTACAGCTACTCAGCTACTCTCTTCCCTAGCCTACAGCTACTCAGCTACTCTCTTCCCTAGCCTACAGCTACTCAGCTACTCTCTTCCCTAGCCTACAGCTACTCAGCTACTCTCTTCCCTAGCCTACAGCTACTCAGCTACTCTCTTCCCTAGCCTACAGCTACTCAGCTACTCTCTTCCCTAGCCTACAGCTACTCAGCTACTCTCTTCCCTAGCCTACAGCTACTCAGCTACTCTCTTCCCTAGCCTCCAGCTACTCAGCTACTCTCTTCCCTAGCCTACAGCTACTCAGCTACTCTCTTCCCTAGCCTACAGCTACTCAGCTACTCTCTTCCCTAGCCTGCAGCTACTCAGCTACTCTCTTCCCTAGCCTACAGCTACTCAGCTACTCTCTTCCCTAGCCTACAGCTACTCAGCTACTCTCTTCCCTAGCTTACAGCTACTCAGCTACTCTCTTCCCTAGCCTACAGCTACTCAGCTACTCTCTTCCCTAGCCTACAGCTACTCAGCTACTCTCTTCCCTAGCCTACAGCTACTCAGCTACTCTCTTCCCTAGCCTACAGCTACTCAGCTACTCTCTTCCCTAGCCTACAGCTACTCAGCTACTCTCTTCCCTAGCCTACAGCTACTCAGCTACTCTCTTCCCTAGCCTACAGCTACTCAGCTACTCTCTTCCCTAGCCTACAGCTACTCAGCTACTCTCTTCCCTAGCCTACAGCTACTCAGCTACTCTCTTCCCTAGCCTACAGCTACTCAGCTACTCTCTTCCCTAGCCTACAGCTACTCAGCTACTCTCTTCCCTAGCCTACAGCTACTCAGCTACTCTCTTCCCTAGCCTACAGCTACTCAGCTACTCTCTTCCCTAGCCTACAGCTACTCAGCTACTCTCTTCCCTAGCCTACAGCTACTCAGCTACTCTCTTCCCTAGCCTACAGCTACTCAGCTACTCTCTTCCCTAGCCTACAGCTACTCAGCTACTCTCTTCCCTAGCCTACAGCTACTCAGCTACTCTCTTCCCTAGCCTACAGCTACTCAGCTACTCTCTTCCCTAGCCTACAGCTACTCAGCTACTCTCTTCCCTAGCCTACAGCTACTCAGCTACTCTCTTCCCTAGCCTACAGCTACTCAGCTACTCTCTCCCCTAGCCTACAGCTACTCAGCTACTCTCTTCCCTAGCCTACAGCTACTCAGCTACTCTCTTCCCTAGCCTACAGCTACTCAGCTACTCTCTTCCCTAGCCTACAGCTACTCAGCTACTCTCTTCCCTAGCCTACAGCTACTCAGCTACTCTCTTCCCTAGCCTACAGCTACTCAGCTACTCTCTTCCCTAGCCTCCAGCTACTCAGCTACTCTCTTCCCTAGCCTACAGCTACTCAGCTACTCTCTTCCCTAGCCTACAGCTACTCAGCTACTCTCTTCCCTAGCCTACAGCTACTCAGCTACTCTCTTCCCTAGCCTACAGCTACTCAGCTACTCTCTTCCCTAGCCTACAGCTACTCAGCTACTCTCTTCCCTAGCCTACAGCTACTCAGCTACTCTCTTCCCTAGCCTACAGCTACTCAGCTACTCTCTTCCCTAGCCTACAGCTACTCAGCTACTCTCTTCCCTAGCCTACAGCTACTCAGCTACTCTCTTCCCTAGCCTCCAGCTACTCAGCTACTCTCTTCCCTAGCCTCCTAGCTACTCAGCTACTCTCTTCCCTAGCCTACAGCTACTCAGCTACTCTCTTCCCTAGCCTCCAGCTACTCAGCTACTCTCTTCCCTAGCCTACAGCTACTCAGCTACTCTCTTCCCTAGCCTACAGCTACTCAGCTACTCTCTTCCCTAGCCTACAGCTACTCAGCTACTCTCTTCCCTAGCCTACAGCTACTCAGCTACTCTCTTCCCTAGCCTACAGCTACTCAGCTACTCTCTTCCCTAGCCTACAGCTACTCAGCTACTCTCTTCCCTAGCCTACAGCTACTCAGCTACTCTCTTCCCTAGCCTACAGCTACTCAGCTACTCTCTTCCCTAGCCTCCAGCTACTCAGCTACTCTCTTCCCTAGCCTACAGCTACTCAGCTACTCTCTTCCCTAGCCTCCAGCTACTCAGCTACTCTCTTCCCTAGCCTACAGCTACTCAGCTACTCTCTTCCCTAGCCTACAGCTACTCAGCTACTCTCTCCCTAGCCTACAGCTACTCAGCTACTCTCTTCCCTAGCCTACAGCTACTCAGCCCACTCAGTTCCAGCGAGGCTTGGGGGGTCCAGGATCTCCGGCTCTCCTCCTTCAGCTTCTCCTCCGATCGACCCCTCCGCTCTCTGGGAGCCGTCTTATATCTCCCCTCTCTCTCTCTGAGGGGCGGGGGTGTCTCGGGCCCTGGCTCTCGCCAGCCCCCTCCCCTCAGAGCCGTTCCAACTACCTCTCGTCCCTGTCAATCCGGGCCGGTCCAGACCGGTACGTACCTCTCCCCTAGCTTGTGTCAACCTTGGTGTCAACCTTGACCACCACGCATGTAACACACTTGACAATAAAGTGACTTTAAGACTTTAAGACTTTAAGAAAGGGTTCATGACAACGCATGACAGCTCGTGACTGTAATCATGTTAACAGACAAGGATTCGTATTCTTAGGTTTTTTCGGTAAAGTCACCGTGTAGGTAAAAACATCAAAATTAATGAAAATAAAATAAAACAAAAAATCACGACGTTTCGGAGGCAACACAAGTCTCCGTCATCAGGTGGGACCGTCACAGCCGGATTAGCTGCATCAAGTGAGGCAATGATTCAAGATGTAATCCCTTATAAGCAAGTTGAAGGGGGGGAGGAGAGGGGGGGGGCTCATCATTGGCTACCACATTCTGATGAGCTCCCCCCCCCCCTCTTCTCCCCCCCCCCCCTTCAACTTGCTTATAAGGGATTACATCTTGAATCATTGCCTCACTTGATGCAGCTAATTCGGCTGTGACGGTCCCACCTGATGACGGAGACTTGTGTTGCCTCCGAAACGTCGTGATTTTTGTTTTATTTTATTTTATTTTCATTAATTTTGATGTTTTTACCTACACAGTGACTTTACCGAAAAAACCTAAGAATATGAATCCTTGCAGTCACGAAAGCTTCAAATCTAGAACAGACAAGGATGTGTGTGTGTGTGACACGCATCAAACAACCACTTATAGCAACAGCAGCAGCGGCAGCGGATTTGACAAGCGGCTGTAGACTATTATTTTGGATATTTGACAACAGGCCGCGAGTTATTTTGTAACAGGTCCCTGCGGGGTGGGCTGGTAGGAACGAATAAGCAAAGAATATAAACATAATGTATTATTACACTTGTTTAGCCAGGAAAGCCCCACTGAGTCTAAAGGTTTTTGTAGGGTCCTGCCAAGTGTTTGCAGTAGGGGCGATGTTGCTACACCGAATCGGACGATCCGAAGGGAGAGTTTGAGGCCTAGTTCTAGGCTTTAGGCCTAGCTGTAGGCTTTAGGCCGCTGTGAGTTAATTTTTAATTTAAATGTTTTAATTAAAAACTATCTCAGGGAATTATAAGGGAATGTTACACTTGTTTAGCCAGGAAAGCCTCACTGAGTCTAAAGGTTTTTGTAGGGTCCTGCCAAGTGTTTGCAGTAGGGGGCGATGTTGCTACACCTAATCGGACATCGGACGGATGGACGATATAATCTATTGTAGGCTGGTTCACTTCGTTCCTACCAGTAAAACAAATTAATAACAGACAAACAATTGTGCAGATGTAGAACTCGTACTCGTGTTGTCTTTCTCGTCCCGTTTATTTTCTCCTCAGGTCCACGCCTTCTCCTCATCGCCGCTCCGTGGCCACCCGTTCGCCCGCCACGCCATCCGCCATCAGCGGCGCTCTGTGTCCCTCCGCTCTCTCTCCAGCTCTCCCAGAGTCCTTCGCTCCGCTGCTACCCTGCTCCGTATCTTCTCTGATGCACTGATGCCGCTGCTGCCAGCTGCTGCCGCTGCTACCCGCTGCTGCCGCTGCTGCCGCTGCTGCCGCTGATGCTACCCGCTGCTGCCGCACCCGCTGCTGCCGCTGCTGCCGCTGATGCCGCTGATGCCGCTGCTGCCGCTGCTGCCGCTGATGCCGCTGCTGCCCCTGCTGCCGCTGCTGTCACTGCTACTACCACTGCTGCCGCTGCTGCCACTGCTGCCACTCCTACCGAAAGAACCAAGAAGAAGAAAACAGTTTTGCCATTTTGATTTAAAGCTTTCGTGACTGCAGGGATTCATCTTCTTGGTTCTTTCGGTAAAGTCACGTAGAAGGGAAGTAATAAAATAATAAAAATAAAACACAATAAAATTATTCTCACGACGTTTCGGCCACAACGCAAGCAGCCGTCCTCAGGTGAAAACCAGGTCCGTCGAGGCGACAGAGTCTGACTCTGTGAGAATAATTTTATTATGTTTTATTTTTATTATTTTATTACTTCCCTTCTACGTGTGACTTTACCGAAAGAACCAAGAAGAAGAAAACAGTTTTGCCATGTTTGGTGGTCATCAAATACTGATTTGACCCTGTAATGGATGTGCGTTTAGTGTCAGGGCAGACTTGGGAGCTCATTGTGCGTGTTTATCGTGCAGTAGATGCGGGATCTGACGGAGGGTGGAATTATTTTCCAATTCTGTGTAGCGGCATCAACGGTGTTGGCCACGATGACAGCTTGATCTTTGACCTTCTTTACAGGTGACGCTCATCTCAAGCTGTCGAGAGTACAAAGACATCGCACTCCGCGTCAATGAAAAGAAAGCCCTGAACACATTGAACGTGGCCAAAAAGCACATCATACGGTAACAATCGGTGACACATCGCAAAATAAACATTAGCATCGTCGTAAAGAATGGGGGAAAATAATAAGCGTACAATATTCCTCTTCACATACAGTGAGGGAAAAAATTAACCCGTAAAAACAAAGTTTTTCACTATAAATCCTTTATATGCGTGGCGGCTAGAGTCCTCTCGTCCTCTGGCTTGAGATGGCTGCCACCTATGGGTCAGATGATTGCCTGCCACCATTAAGCAATTGGTAATTAAATATAATTAATTTTTTCCTAAAAAGTGTAAAATTTAGGAAAAAAATTCACGAAAATAAATTGTCACGCACAACGAGTCTGTGTGCAAAATGTCAGCTCGATTGGATCACGGGAAGTGGGTTAAAAAACGACCGAAAGATTTGCACGGTCGTAAGCGCGCAAGCAGCAAGCAAGTGAACTTAATATAAAGGATTTAAAAAGTATTTGATCCCCTTGCTGATTTTGTACGTTTGCCCACTGACAAAGAAATGATCAGTCTGTAATGTTAGTGGTAGGTTTATTTGAACAGTGAGAGACAGAATAACAACAAAAAATCCAGAAAAGCGCATGTCAAAAATGTTATAACTGATTTGCATTTTAATGAGGGAAATAAGTATTTGACCCCCTCTCAATCAGAAAGATTTCTGGCTCCCAGGTGTCTTTTATACAGGTAACGAGCTGAGATTAGGAGCACACTCTTAAAGGGAGTGCTCCTAATCTCAGCTTGTTACCTGTATAAAAGACACCTGTTCACAGAAGCAATCAATCAATCAGATTCCAAACTCTCCAAATAAACCTACCATTAAAATTATAGACTGATCATTTCTTTGTCAGCGGGCAAACGTACAAAATCATCAGGGGATCAAATACTTTTTTCCCTCACTGTAACAAGCTGAGATTAGGAGCACTCCCTTTAAGAGTGTGCTCCTAATCTCAGCTCGTTGCCTGTATAAAAGACACCTGGGAGCCAGAAATCTTTCTGATTGAGAGGGGGTCAAATACTTATTTCCCTCATTAAAATGCAAATCAATTTATAACATTTTTGACATGCGTTTTTATTTTTGTTGTTATTCTGTCTCTCACTGTTCAAATAAACCTCCATTAAAATTATAGACTGATCATTTCTTTGTGTTGTTATTCTGTCTCTCACTGTTCAATAAACCTCCCGTTAAAATTATAGACAGATCATTTCTTTGTCAGCGGGCAAACGTACAAATCAGCAGGGATCAAATACTTTTTTCAAATCAATTATAACATTTTTGACACGCGTTTTCTGGAGTTTGTTGTTGTTATTCTGTCTCTCACTGTTCAATAAACCTCCATTAAAATTACAGACTCATCATTTCTTTGTCAGCGGGCAAACGTACTACATCAGCAGGGGATCAAATACTTTTCCCCCCTCACTGTATCTGTCCATCCACATGAAATAATGCAGACACGTGACACTTCCTATCAGCCGCCACGTGGCGTTGTGGGAGTGCATCATCTCAGCAGACTTGGTTCCACGCAAGCAAACTCTGGACTGGTGTTGACATTTCGTGTCTCATCAGCAGTCACTTTTGTTTAAAGCAGCGTCGGGAACCTATGGCTCGCGAGCCATAAATGGCTCTTCCAGTGACGGCATATGGCTCCCAGACAATTTTGAGTTGAAAAAAAAAATCAGTTTGGAACTGATTTTAAAAATACTTAAATAAATTTCACGGGTCACGCCTGCACGAATCACCAGAAGTCGCATTAAAAGTAAGACATATTTAATTATTAGACGTTAAAAATACTATATGGCTCTCAATGAAATATATTTAGAAATATTTGGCTTTTATGGCTCTCCCAGTCAAAAAGGTTCCCGATCCCTGGTTTAAACCAATGTAGGTGAATTGCCATTTGTAAATATACAATTATGCATAATGTGTGTTGGCAAAGTTACATTACAATAAATTTCAATTTTGAAATGGTATATTTGGTCAGTTTGAAGAATGTTAGGTATTTTTAAAATCCTTTATATTAAGTTCACTTGCTTGCTTGCTTGCGCGCTTACGACCGTGCAAATCTTTCGGTCGTTTTTTAACCCACTTCCCGTGATCCAATCGAGCTGACATTTTGCACACAGACTCGTTGTGCGAGACAATTAATGTTCGTGAAAATTTTTTCCAAAATTTTACACTGTTTAGGGAAAACAAATTAAATATTTAATTACCAATTGCTTAATACTGGCAGACAATCATCTGACCCATAGGTGGCAGCCATCTCAAGCCAGAGGACGAGAGGACTCTAGCCGCCACGCATATAAAGGATTTAGAGTGAAAAACTTTGTTTTTACGGGTTATACTTATTTTAAATCCTTTATATTAAGTTCACTTGCTTGCTTGCTTGCGCGCTTACGACCGTGCAAATCTTTCGGTCGTTTTTTAACCCACTTCCCGTGATCCTATCGAGCTGACATTTTGCGCACAGACTCGTTGTGCGTGACAATTTATTTTCGTGAAAAATTTTTTCCAAAATTTTCCACTTTTTAGGGAATTTTTTTTTCATATTTAATTTAAATACCAATGTGATAAAAATGAAACTCTTACAAAAAAAAAACAGAAATGAATAATAAAATAAAACCGATGCCACGCATATAAAGGATTTATAGTGAAAAACTTTGTTTTTACGGGTTAATTTTTTAAGATCCTGTGTTAATGTCATTACATCTTTGGAATAAAATCCAGAACCTACACTACTGGAATCATGTTGAAAGTTTCATATCAAATGTTTTATCGGTCTAAAATTTGTATTATAATTAATTTAAACAAAAGGTTTCTCGGATAGTGAAACATCAGGTGAGAAAACATTTACATATTTGAGACAATAGTAGTTGTTAATGTATTACGTATTTCAAAATATTGTATGGATAAACGAATGGGGTTTAAGTCGGTATGAGCACATGTTTAGTGTATATTGTATATTGGGTGTGTATTAGTTATTTGTATAAACCATTATGAGTGAGTCTGAATGCTTATATCATTTCAGATTTCCAATGCCCGGTAAAATAAAAACCAGTGAAATGAAAATCAACTGGTAAGTACAGCTATGGTTTCAATGCTCCTGTTAAGATAGCACATGCGTTTACATTTGGAGTTGGTTATGAACTTTCTTTATAGCTAGCAACACAATTTCGTGTTTAGACCTTCTTGGTTCTTTCGGTAAAGTCACGTAGAAGGGAAGTAATAAAATAATAAAACATAATAAAATAATTCTCACGACGTTTCGGCTACAACGCAAGCGGCCGAAACGTCGTGAGAATTATTCTATTATGTTTTATTTTTATTATTGTATTACTTCCCTTCTACGTGATGACTTTACCGAAAGAACCAAGAAGATGAATCCCTGCAGTCACGAAAAAAGCTTTAAATCGAAAAATTCGTGCTTAGAGTTTTAACGTTCTACACATTTGCAGATTATTATACATTTTAATTGGAGAGCCTTCAAGATGTATTGACACTCACTTTAACACTCGAAACTGCGTCTATATTGCAACAAAAAGTGTGTTCAAGTGGAGAATTCTGCTTTGCTACACAATTGAAATGATGCGTTGTTTGTAGTCTCATTCAAGCTCAGCTGGGATGTGTCATCGTGCAAGATTTTGCGTTGATACAGGACACTGCGAAAATCTTCAGGACTGGCATCCGACTTACAAAATGTCAGTTTCAACTGCACCATTTAAACAAATGCACTTTGTTTCCGGAGCTAACGTTTAAACGCACGGCAGTATTTATATCTATCTTCTCCAACCATTATATATACGGAGTGGTAGCTCTTGCAATCTCTCATGTACTTGATACGGCTGTCGTGGCTGTGACGGTTCCACCTGAAGATGGAAGCTTGCGTTGCCTCCGAAACGTCGTGATTTTTATTTTATTTTACTATTTTATGTTTTTTACCTACACGGTGACTTTACCTAAGAATATGAATCATTGCAGTCACGAAAGCTTCAAATCTAGAAGTATTAATATCTGTTGTAACTCCGTTTTGCGTTTGTAGGTCTCGCCGAATTTTTGCAACAAAAGGATAAACGGAATAACTTCCAGGCCGTGCTGAATGCAGTCCAACTCACGAAATGTTTTCGTGCAAAGCTTTGGGAGAATTCACCTTCCGTTTTAAAACAACTTGAAAAAATCGGTAAATGATCGTCCCTTTTACGTATAAAAGCAATACGTACGCAATGATTGACAACCACGAAATTTACACTATGGGGACCTCATTTGCCAGTAAAAATATGATAATTGGTTCTTTACCCTTCTATCTGGCAACAAAACTGACACCTTTTGGCAAGGAGTCATGTTTGCATAGACCGCAATACCTGCAGTCATAATACAAACAAAAGAACATAACTCTGATAATGTGCACTGTCCTTGAAGTTGATTGGTCCACACCCGAGACAGCTTTCCTTCGAGCCTAGTCTCATATGGGTTGGACCAGATGACGCCTTGAGTTGTGCGCCTTTTGGCGTCATCTGGTCCAACCCATATGAGACTAGGCTCGAAGGAAAGCTGTCTCGGGTGTGGACCAATCAACTTCAAGGACAGTGCACATTATCAGAGTTATGTTCTTTTGTTTGTATTATGACTGCAGGTATTGCGGTCTATGCAAACATGACTCCTTGCAAAAAGGTGTCAGTTTTGTTGCCAGATAGAAGGGTAAAGAACCAATTATCAACCACGAAATTCTATTCAGAAGACCCTTCAATTAGACGCGACTTAACCTCGTGTGTTTCTGCTGTAGGCTTCTCAATGTCCAGCGCACTGGTCAACGCTGGATTGACATCTTTTGAGAAAATTGCAAACACTCATGGACGGGAAATCGAGTTGGTGAGATCATGGGTTCATCTTCTTGGTTCTTCGGTAAAGTCGTCACGTAGAAGGGAAATAATAAAATAATAAAAATAAAACATTATAAAATAATCTTCTTGGTTCTTTCGGTAAAGTCATCACGTAGAAGGGAAATAATAAAATAATAAAAATAAAACATTTAAAATAATTCTCACGACGTTTCGGCCACAACGCAAGCAGCCGTCCTCAGGTGAAGAACAGGTCTGTCGGAAAGACAGCGTCTGAATGAACACCACCAAGCTTGGCAGCGTATATTTAATCTGGGTTAGAGGGAGAAGAGCGCCTTGACAAAGGAATTTGCATATCAACAGATGAATTTAACATTTATGGAAAATGCAGATAGGGGATTAGTCACTACTTGTGGAATGTGTAGGAGGTGGGGGGGTGGGTTTCAAAGTCATATTATGCCCGTGCATTGTGTAGGATTAGCAGCATCAAAGGGAGGGAGTAGGGTTAGCAGTCATAAAGGGAAGGAATTTTTTCGATTTAAAGCTTCTTTCGTGACTGCAGGGATTCATCTTCTTGGTTTTTTTCGGTAAAGTCATCATGTAGAAGGGAAGTAATAAAATAATAAAAATAAAACATAATAAAATAATTCTAATATTTGGTTTTTTTACCCTTCTATCTGGCAACAAAACTGACACCTTTTTACAAGGAGTCATGTTTGCATAGACCACAATACCTGCAGTCATAATGCAAACAAAAAACACAACTCTGATAATGTTGCACTGTCCTTGAAGTTGATTGGTCCACACCCGAGACAGCTTTCCTTAGAGCCTAGTCTCACATGGTCCTTGAAGTTGATTGGTCCACACCCGAGACAGCTTTCCTTAGAGCCTAGTCTCACATGGTCCTTGAAGTTGATTGGTCCACACCCGAGACAGCTTTCCTTAGAGCCTAGTCTCACATGGTCCTTGAAGTTGATTGGTCCACACCCGAGACAGCTTTCCTTAGAGCCTAGTCTCACATGGTCCTTGAAGTTGATTGGTCCACACCCGAGACAGCTTTCCTTAGAGCCTAGTCTCACATGGTCCTTGAAGTTGATTGGTCCACACCCGAGACAGCTTTCCTTAGAGCCTAGTCTCACATGGTCCTTGAAGTTGATTGGTCCACACCCGAGACAGCTTTCCTTAGAGCCTAGTCTCACATGGTCCTTGAAGTTGATTGGTCCACACCCGAGACAGCTTTCCTTAGAGCCTAGTCTCACATGGTCCTTGAAGTTGATTGGTCCACACCCGAGACAGCTTTCCTTAGAGCCTAGTCTCACATGGTCCTTGAAGTTGATTGGTCCACACCCGAGACAGCTTTCCTTAGAGCCTAGTCTCACATGGTCCTTGAAGTTGATTGGTCCACACCCGAGACAGCTTTCCTTAGAGCCTAGTCTCACATGGTCCTTGAAGTTGATTGGTCCACACCCGAGACAGCTTTCCTTAGAGCCTAGTCTCACATGGTCCTTGAAGTTGATTGGTCCACACCCGAGACAGCTTTCCTTAGAGCCTAGTCTCACATGGTCCTTGAAGTTGATTGGTCCACACCCGAGACAGCTTTCCTTAGAGCCTAGTCTCACATGGTCCTTGAAGTTGATTGGTCCACACCCGAGACAGCTTTCCTTAGAGCCTAGTCTCACATGGTCCTTGAAGTTGATTGGTCCACACCCGAGACAGCTTTCCTTAGAGCCTAGTCTCACATGGTCCTTGAAGTTGATTGGTCCACACCCGAGACAGCTTTCCTTAGAGCCTAGTCTCACATGGTCCTTGAAGTTGATTGGTCCACACCCGAGACAGCTTTCCTTAGAGCCTAGTCTCACATGGTCCTTGAAGTTGATTGGTCCACACCCGAGACAGCTTTCCTTAGAGCCTAGTCTCACATGGTCCTTGAAGTTGATTGGTCCACACCCGAGACAGCTTTCCTTAGAGCCTAGTCTCACATGGTCCTTGAAGTTGATTGGTCCACACCCGAGACAGCTTTCCTTAGAGCCTAGTCTCACATGGTCCTTGAAGTTGATTGGTCCACACCCGAGACAGCTTTCCTTAGAGCCTAGTCTCACATGGTCCTTGAAGTTGATTGGTCCACACCCGAGACAGCTTTCCTTAGAGCCTAGTCTCACATGGTCCTTGAAGTTGATTGGTCCACACCCGAGACAGCTTTCCTTAGAGCCTAGTCTCACATGGTCCTTGAAGTTGATTGGTCCACACCCGAGACAGCTTTCCTTAGAGCCTAGTCTCACATGGTCCTTGAAGTTGATTGGTCCACACCCGAGACAGCTTTCCTTAGAGCCTAGTCTCACATGGTCCTTGAAGTTGATTGGTCCACACCCGAGACAGCTTTCCTTAGAGCCTAGTCTCACATGGTCCTTGAAGTTGATTGGTCCACACCCGAGACAGCTTTCCTTAGAGCCTAGTCTCACATGGTCCTTGAAGTTGATTGGTCCACACCCGAGACAGCTTTCCTTAGAGCCTAGTCTCACATGGTCCTTGAAGTTGATTGGTCCACACCCGAGACAGCTTTCCTTAGAGCCTAGTCTCACATGGTCCTTGAAGTTGATTGGTCCACACCCGAGACAGCTTTCCTTAGAGCCTAGTCTCACATGGTCCTTGAAGTTGATTGGTCCACACCCGAGACAGCTTTCCTTAGAGCCTAGTCTCACATGGTCCTTGAAGTTGATTGGTCCACACCCGAGACAGCTTTCCTTAGAGCCTAGTCTCACATGGTCCTTGAAGTTGATTGGTCCACACCCGAGACAGCTTTCCTTAGAGCCTAGTCTCACATGGTCCTTGAAGTTGATTGGTCCACACCCGAGACAGCTTTCCTTAGAGCCTAGTCTCACATGGTCCTTGAAGTTGATTGGTCCACACCCGAGACAGCTTTCCTTAGAGCCTAGTCTCACATGGTCCTTGAAGTTGATTGGTCCACACCCGAGACAGCTTTCCTTAGAGCCTAGTCTCACATGGTCCTTGAAGTTGATTGGTCCACACCCGAGACAGCTTTCCTTAGAGCCTAGTCTCACATGGTCCTTGAAGTTGATTGGTCCACACCCGAGACAGCTTTCCTTAGAGCCTAGTCTCACATGGTCCTTGAAGTTGATTGGTCCACACCCGAGACAGCTTTCCTTAGAGCCTAGTCTCACATGGTCCTTGAAGTTGATTGGTCCACACCCGAGACAGCTTTCCTTAGAGCCTAGTCTCACATGGTCCTTGAAGTTGATTGGTCCACACCCGAGACAGCTTTCCTTAGAGCCTAGTCTCACATGGTCCTTGAAGTTGATTGGTCCACACCCGAGACAGCTTTCCTTAGAGCCTAGTCTCACATGGTCCTTGAAGTTGATTGGTCCACACCCGAGACAGCTTTCCTTAGAGCCTAGTCTCACATGGTCCTTGAAGTTGATTGGTCCACACCCGAGACAGCTTTCCTTAGAGCCTAGTCTCACATGGTCCTTGAAGTTGATTGGTCCACACCCGAGACAGCTTTCCTTAGAGCCTAGTCTCACATGGTCCTTGAAGTTGATTGGTCCACACCCGAGACAGCTTTCCTTAGAGCCTAGTCTCACATGGTCCTTGAAGTTGATTGGTCCACACCCGAGACAGCTTTCCTTAGAGCCTAGTCTCACATGGTCCTTGAAGTTGATTGGTCCACACCCGAGACAGCTTTCCTTAGAGCCTAGTCTCACATGGTCCTTGAAGTTGATTGGTCCACACCCGAGACAGCTTTCCTTAGAGCCTAGTCTCACATGGTCCTTGAAGTTGATTGGTCCACACCCGAGACAGCTTTCCTTAGAGCCTAGTCTCACATGGTCCTTGAAGTTGATTGGTCCACACCCGAGACAGCTTTCCTTAGAGCCTAGTCTCACATGGTCCTTGAAGTTGATTGGTCCACACCCGAGACAGCTTTCCTTAGAGCCTAGTCTCACATGGTCCTTGAAGTTGATTGGTCCACACCCGAGACAGCTTTCCTTAGAGCCTAGTCTCACATGGTCCTTGAAGTTGATTGGTCCACACCCGAGACAGCTTTCCTTAGAGCCTAGTCTCACATGGTCCTTGAAGTTGATTGGTCCACACCCGAGACAGCTTTCCTTAGAGCCTAGTCTCACATGGTCCTTGAAGTTGATTGGTCCACACCCGAGACAGCTTTCCTTAGAGCCTAGTCTCACATGGTCCTTGAAGTTGATTGGTCCACACCCGAGACAGCTTTCCTTAGAGCCTAGTCTCACATGGTCCTTGAAGTTGATTGGTCCACACCCGAGACAGCTTTCCTTAGAGCCTAGTCTCACATGGTTTGGACCAGATGACGCCTTACCCTGTTCATCGGTACAAGACAGCTATTCAAATTCCTTACCTTTTTCTTCTTGGTTCTTTCGGTAAAGTCACGTAGAAGGGAAGTAATAAAATAATAAAAATAAAACACAATAAAATAATTCTCACGACGTTTCGGCTACAACGCAAGCAGCCGTCTTCAGGCGAAGAATGAGACGGCTGCTTGCGTTACCGTGGCCGAAACGTCGTGAGAATTATTTTATTATGTTTATTTTTATTATTTTATTACTTCCCTTCTACGTGACTTTACCGAAAGAACCAAGAAGAAAAACGGAAGGAATTTGAATAGTAAGGAGCTGCAGATGAATCTGAAGATGAATGCCTGCAGTCACGAAAGCTTTAAATCGAAATGTGTCAACAGCGCAAGAGGCGTACAGCTCAAAGACGATGCTGAATTATCAAAGTAACGAGGGCTCTGGGTGAGCATCTACATCATTAGACCTCCTCTGGTCTAGCACCAATTGAGACGAGGCTCAAAAGAAAGCCGTCTCTGGTGTGGACCAATCAGTTCCAAGGGCAATGCATCATATTATCAGAGTGTTTAATTCTAGATTTGAAGCTTTCGTGACTGCAAGGATTCATATTCTTAGGTTTTTTCGGTAAAGTCACGTAGGTAAAAAAATCAAAATTAATAAAAATAAAATAAAATAAAGATCACGACGTTTCGGAGGCAACACAAGTCTCTGTCATCAGGTGGGACCGTCCCTTAAGGGATTACATCTTGAATCATTGCCTCACTTGATGCAGCTAATCTGGCTGTGACGGTCCCACCTGATGACGGAGACTTGTGTTGCCTCCGAAACGTCGTGATCTTTATTTTATTTTAATTAATTTTGATGTTTTACCTACGTGACTTTCCCGAAAAAACCTAAGAATATTATCAGAGTGTGTGTTTTTGTTTGCATGTTGAGCACAAGTATTGTGGTGAATGCACCACGTGATTGCTCGTAAAAAGGTTTCAGTTTTGTTGCCAGAAAAAAGGGGGAAACGCTTTTATTATAATTATAACACAATACAATCATCAGCCTTGCTTAATAATAGTAACACCAGCCAATGACGAGTGCATTTCTTGTTTGTAAACAACATCATTGGAACCTCATTTGCCAGTAAAAATATGATAATTGGTTTTTTACCCTTCTATCTGGCAACAAAACTGACACCTTTTTTTTACTCCTTGTCAAAAAAAGGTGTCCGTTTTGTTGCCAGATAGAAGGGTAAAAAAGCAATTATGTAAACAACATTTCAACAAAACTCAAATGATGTTTTTGCTGGTGGTGTATTCCTGCATTGTGCAGATAGTGAACAGACACCCTCCATTTGGGAACCAGATGAAAGACGCCGTTCAGCATCTTCCCAAGTACCAAGTCAGCATGGTGCAGGTAGATGAGTCCGAGCCCTCATCATACGTGAGCACGTTTCAGTCAACAATATTATTTGTCGCCACCTAGTGGAATCTTTAATAAAAGAAACTGAGTGGATTGTAATAATAGTGAGTATAGAAACAAACAAGATGTATTGTAAGAGTCACTTTATTTGTCATTAATATTAAAGAAGTGAAGTTGCCTTTACATGCTTAAGCTGTTAATGTATCCATTGCATGGGTGGAGCTTATCCTTATCAATCATCCAGACATTTGCCCCCCCTGAGAGATTTTGCAGGAGCCGCCACTGCTGCTGACTACAGTGGGGCAAGTGGCCGTTGACTTTTGGTTCTTTCGGTAAAGTCACGTAGAATGGAAATAATAAAATAATAAAATAAAACATAATAAATAATTCTCACGACGTTTCGGCCACAACGCAAGCAGCCGTCCTCAGGTGAAGAACAGGTCTGTCGGAAGACAGCGTCTGAAGCAGACAGACCTGTTCTCCACCTGAGGACGGCTGCTTGCGTTGTGGCCGAAACGTCGTGAGAATTGTATTTTATTATGTCTTATTATTTTATTATTTCCCTTCTACGTGACTTTACCGAAAGAACCAAGAAGATGAATCTCTGCAGTCACGAAAGCTTTAATCGAAATGTTGCTACAATTTTTCTGTGTTTTGTTAAGTGTTTTTTCCCGAGGTTTTAAATGAAGAAATCGACTAATTAACTTTTATCTTCACCTTAGTAAAAGTCAATTTCATATTCTTAGGTTTTTTCGGTAAAGTCACGTAGGTAAAAAATTTAAATTAATAAAAGTAAAATAAAATAAAATAAAAATCACGACGTTTCAGAGGCAACACAAGCCTCCGTTTCCACCTGAAGACGGAGTCTTGTGTTGCCTCCGAAACGTCGTGATTTCAAGTTTATTTTTATTTTACTTTTATTAATTACAATTTTTACCTACGTGACTTTACCGAAAAAACCTAAGAATATGAATCCTTGCAGTCACGAAAGCTTCAAATCTAGAATAGTCAATTTAATTTCATGGCTTGCTAAGCTTTGCCTATCATCAATTCAGAATAGCGCTGGTTGCTGTTTGTCCCCCCAGGGTCACCGGCACTACAAGGCTGTGGCTGAGGTGATGATCACAGTGGTTCTAAAGAACTTTGCGGAGCTGCAGTCCCAGCGCACAGCTCCGGACAGCCACAGCTGCACGCTGCTGCTGGGCAACTCCGACAACAACCTCGTCCACCGGCAAATCATCACGTGCGCTCACATTCCACATCGCAGTAGTTGTGACAAGGCCGCGTGTGTTTGATGTTGAATAGAACAAAATGTTCATGAGCCTGATCATTTGAGAGGCAGACATCGCACCTGCTTGCTTTGACATTCCTCAAAGACACCGGTGAACCATCGACCGTAACACGACATCAACAGGGCAATGTGCTATCAACAACAAGGCAACTCCTACGACTAATTGGGAATGGGACGCAAGCGTAGGATTGATCGCCCTGTCGCTGGCCGCCTTTGGGGAGGGTGTATCGTGTGAAAGGCCGAAACACCCTAGGAACCAAAGGTTCACTACTGACGATGCGCTCCCCAAATGTCACCAGGCTCACTGTTCATGAACTCTTGGAAGTGCTTGCACAAAGGATAGTAACATCTCATCCTGTGTTCTTGGAATCAGTGCGACGAGTGGCCATGTAACCCAAACTATGGAGCAGAAGTAAACCCCTGTGGCCTGCTCGCCTTCAAGTAGAACAACTACGCAAACTCGCTCCTTAAGCTCTCGTGGCTATCAGATCTCGACATGGCATTTAGCTCCTCCTGAACATGCGGCAATATAAAGGAATAGAACACAACAATAATTAGCATCATATACAAGTCAATGTAACACAATACACGAGCAGGGATTACGCCTCGCTCCTATACGTCAACAACATTGTTCCTCTTCTTGGTTCTTTCGGTAAAGTCACGTAGAAGGGAAGTAATAAAATAATAAAAATAAAACATAATAAAATACAATTCTCACGACGTTTCGGCCACAACGCAAGCAGCCGTCCTCAGGTGAAGAACAGGTCGTCGAGGCGACCTGCAGTCCCAGCGCAGACTCTGAGGACGGCTGCTTGCGTTGTGGCCGAAACGTCGTGAGAATTATTTTATTATGTTTTATTTTTATTATTTTATTACTTCCATTCTACGTGATGACTTTACCGAAAGAACCAAGAAGATGAATCCCTGCAGTCACGAAAGCTTTAAATCGAAACATTGTTCCTAGAAACAAATATTCAAATTTTAAATGCACTTGTTACTGGCGAAATTAATAACAATCGCCCGTTTATTGATAGGGCCTTTTCATCCGGGGTGTCTATGAACGCAGTGAGCGACTGACGTCACGTCTCAGACACATTTTAATGGGCACCCCCAGTGACAGCTGCCCCTGTGGACACAAGGAGATTCAGAAGCCGGCCTGCACTTGGGCATGAGGTTGCCAGTCGGGGGGGGGGGGGGGGATGGTTCATATTCTTAGGTTTTTTCGGTAAAGTCACGTAGGTAAAAAATTAAATTAAAATGGTTGCTGTGTGTACTTCCAATTGAGTAATTTTTGGGTATTTTTATTTTATTTGTCAACGAGTAGAACTGGTCTACTCGTATTCTTAGGTTTTTTCGGTAAAGTCACGTAGGTAAAACATTAAAAAGTAAAATAAAATAAAAATCACGACGTTTCGGAGGCAACACAAGCTTCCGTCTTCAGGTGGAACCGTCACAGCCACGACAGCCGCATCAAGTAAATGAGAGATTGCAGGAGCTACCACTCCGTTTATATAATGGTTTGGAGAAGGTGGTGGGGCAAGGGCCGCATACTTTTTATCAATATGGTAAGGTGAGGCTTGAGAGGGTGAGCCTTTGTTACGGAGAGGTACTAGAATGTTCTACTCGTTGTGAATGTCAGAAATCTTGAACGTCGGGTGCAACACGGCGCACACATTTCATCACTGAGATACCTACGGTAATAGCAAGTTATGGAAGCTACGCGTACACCCATGTGACCTTCGCAGAGACGACATGCTGCTGAGAACGGGGAGTTGGATGAAGAAGCTGGAAGTTGTTCGGCCGGAAAAAAGTGACAAGCTCGACATCCACCTTCTCAGCTCGACGTACGGTACGTCCCAGGGCTGCCAACTCGTCCACAGACTACACCAGGTCATCGTTCTCAGTCAGCCTTGGTCAGGAGTCAGTTTCAGAGCCGCATGCAGCTGTCCACAGACTACACCAGGTCATCGTTCTCAGTCAGCCTTGGTCAGGGGTCAGTTTCCTAGCGCATGCAGCTGTCCACAGACTACACCAGGTCATCGTTCTCAGTCAGCCTTGGTCAGGAGTCAGTTTCTAGCCCCATGCAGCTGTCCACAGACTACACCAGGACATCGTTCTCAGTCAGCCTTGGTCAGGAGTCAGTTTCCTAGCCGCATAGCTTCCACAGACTACACCAGGACACCCGTTCTCAGTCAGCCTTGGTCAGGAGTCAT
>NW_024705826.1:0-22722 GCF_018977255.1 Callorhinchus milii | reverse complement strand
TTTCAGAAATTAAACTGCTTGGTCGGATCAAATGCTATTGGTTTGAAATGTTGCAACGCACCAGTCACTTGCTTCTCGGCTGTAAGACCTTGAGCTCTTCTTATCTACTATTTCAGCGATTATAAACCATGACCCTACGTGCATTCGGAAGATTCAATTTTGGTTCAGGTGTTATATCGCATCGCTGAATTTCAGGAGTTTTGTGAAAGATCTGAAAATTGGGTGCAAAATATTTGAGTTTTATTCATTTCTCAACAACAATGAGTAACAAGGATGAGCCTGAATAAGATTTTCCGCAGCCACATCGCAGTGCATTGTTTCCATAATCACGTTTTTATAATTTAAGGCCAATACCGCTGGTACTCTCAATCGCAAGTGGAAAACCTTGATATTCCCCGAAAAGAAAGAAATGTTGCAAAGGAATCAAAGAGATGGAAACCATCAGGAATGTAGATAAGGTTCCCCTTTTTAGTGGGACCACATTTACATCATCTCATGTCTTATCTCTGCAGGGCCCAATCTGCAGTATTGATTTTGCCGATGATTTAGCTCATGTTCGATGTTCTCGGTGTTTTTTGTGGATTTATCCAAACAAGAAGTCCGAATATTTGTGCCTTGACACAAACGCACACACACACACAACGCGCACACCGTGACACGCAGATATACACACAATCTGAGACACACACACACATATACAAACATAGATACAAACAGACATTGAGACACACATTCACGGAAACTCACAAACGTTTGCCTTTCAGACAACAAATCCTGGATGAATTCCCAACTGTCCTTTAACCCCATATTCGTGCTTTGAAGAATTGATTTCTCTCCCATCTCCGAAATATTGGTCCTGTACATCTCTACTTTTCCACTGGAGCTGACCAGAATTTTAGGAGGAGAGGCTAGATAAGCTAGGATTATTCTACTTGGAGTAGAGGCTGTTAATAAGAGACTGATCGGAAGTTTTCCAATTGATCAGTTTATTCGATAGGGTGCAAAAGGAGCAAATATTTCTAATGACGGGTGATTCGGTATCACGAGGACAACGAGTTAAAATAGTTGCTGTATAAACAGAGGTTCAAATGGAGGACACTGGCAATCGCTGCAAAACAACGTAATTGTTCAAGTTTGTTATTTCCCACACAATCCTGTAGTTTGAAAGAATGGTGAGAAAATACAAAGGAAAATCAAATTGGCAACGGTGGGATTCGAACCCACGCCTCCGAGGAGACTGGAACCTTAATCCAGCGCCTTAGACCGCTCGGCCACGCTACCGCAGGCTCACAATCTGTCTCCTTTCTTTCTCTCCGGCAATTGAGCAAACTCACTACTTTGACGATATCCCTTCAGTGTTACCAGCAATGTTCACCTTCAATTACAAGACACCAGCCTGTGGAAATCCTCCTGGGTGTCTCCACCTCGATCCCTCTCAATCTATCTTCAATCTCCACTGTAAAACCTAATGGTCCTCTTCTCCTGTCCTCACCTCCAGTTCTATCCTATACCGTGACGTCTATCCCTCCCACTCTATTATCCTGTGTAAAATGCTGCTGAAAATTAGAAAGATTGGCCTCAGATTTACTGTGATTGGCAAACTCTAAACTGACCATCTTTGCAACAGGAGAAAATATTAATTGCAATCAATACACTCTCTCACTTTATTGGATTCTGTTCGCTGATATTTCGACAACTTAAGATCAAACGTGAACCAACTATCACACGTTTTTATGTCACATCTTTTGCTTCTAAACTACAGCTGCAATAGAATTCAATTCAGCCGCTGGAATTAAGTCTTATCTTTTCTGTAGCCTAAAATCTTCACTTTCTTTCCGAAATGTCACTTATTTTCATAGTAACAATCTTTTATCTGCTTCAGTCGCTACAATTGAAACAGTGAATGTGTATCAATACCGAAGAATCATTTTTTTAAAATAAAAGTGAAATAGATGTTTCAGCCAGGTTTCGAACCTGCGACCTCTCACGTTTGAGGCAAACGTGATATCCGCTAAAATACGGAAACTTCAGGGACTTAATGACTTTCGAGAAACGGCTAAAAATCAGATGCTGCTCCACCTTTCGGATCTTTTCAAAGCTCCTGATATTGCTGGATTGGGATATAATAAGTGACAATTGGAAACTCCCGAATGCAGGTTGAAGAAACGAAGTAAAAAGCCCTGGAAATACAAATATGCGAACAGCCAAACGGTAGAAACACAAGGCCACGTAGCCAGGAAACAAGTGACTGATGCGCTGCAACATTTTCAAAATGAAGACCAATTAACCTAACAAAAAGTTTAGTTTCTGACCATTTATTTGAAAAGCGTTGCTGCAAGCCAGTGAGTAAATGCATTTCCCCGAAACAGTTTTCTTGGAATATCGCCTTAATAAAGCTTGAAATTATTGATGAGTTTTCTAAACTTGGTGCTCACTGAGTCTACAGTGGTGGACAGATTGTCTGAGTATGGACTCGGGTCTCCGTCGTGGCAGGAGAAGTTTGATCATAAGTAGTGAGAAATGTTGGTAGAGTTCGGTTTGCCAATGGTCTAAGGCGCTGGATTTAGTTACTTTGGGGAAGTGGGTTGGAAAACCAACCTACCAAGCACTTATGACGTTGCTCATCTTGTACAACGTCCATAGCAGATGTGTTATATGAACAGCAACAGCATGTGTGCATATTGGTATCAAGATCCAACCATTACAGGTTAGTGGATAGAGCACTCGCTTTGCAAGTGAGAGACCTGAGTTCAATTCCAGGCAGAGGGCGAAACCTTGGGCAAGTTTCCTTACTCCACACAGAGCCTAATAATAATCCCTCCAAAACTAAAAACAATAATAAATTGGTCATTTTCAATCTACGACTGTTTGTGGACATTGCTGTGCGCAATTGGCTGCCGCGTTCGCCCACAAATATACAGTCAATTCACTTTACAGTGTGTTCTGTGAAGCGCTTTGGGACGTCCTCCCGACGTGAAAAGCGCTATCACAAATGCAAGGATTATTATTATTATTATTAATCAGCAGCCAGCGTTTGTGTCGGTGAAGCAATCCCCGGAGAACGTGATAGAGTCGATGGCCGATTGATCACTCTCAGTCCAGACTAACTTAGCTGCACACTTCCAACTTCACACTTCTGAGCTCGCTGGTTCACTGAGGTGACCCCCAACCGTTTTCCTCCTTTAGTTTTGACTCAACCCCCTGTTTGAGGCTGGGATTGTTGATTTGCTATTGTGTCAGATGCACTTTTCCTTCACAAAAAAAAATGCATCGGCCGGGAATCGAACCCGGGTCTCCCACGTGGGAGGTGAGAATTCTGCATTGAACCACCAATGCGTGTGTAAGAAAACATATTTTGCTCAGGATGTAAGTGTCATACAGTATGTGATATAAACAGCGAGCTATTTTGAATGAATATTGCAGAGTCAACCAACTTACAGGGCCAACTTGCCTCCCTCATCCTCTCTCCACGTTAATTCTCTCCCTGTTCATTGCACAAGGAAGGCCTTGATGAGCGACTTGAAGATGGATAGGAAGCGGATAAGGTTGAGGGATTGTGGCAGAGAGTTCCAGAATTTCCCGTCTTACCTTCGGTGGCCGAGCTTTCAACTTTTCTGGCCCGACAATCTGGAACTCCATCCCACAGTCACTTCACCTCGCTTCCAAGTCCAAACGATGGCCAGTCACTACATGACTGCTTGATGCACTTGGTTGTGTGGAGAATGGCTGTATATTCACCAAAACTCTGCAGTCACTACACTATACAGAAATGTGCAGAGCTTTGAAACGCGACAGGTTCTATATCAATTATATGGTTTGTTGTATTATTCCCGTTTCTCAGCCCAGTAATATCAATGGGTCTTACAGTCGTGAACAACGTAATAAGAGGAGAAGATTGTGGCTTTTGCACACGGCTTCCTTATGGTTTCCTGGGATCACAGTCACTATCAGCTGATTTCACAAGAAGAGACTAAAGGAGAGGAATTGACAGACAAGTCACTGGGAGCCGCTGCACACTCACACTGAAACTAAAGCCAATTACAATCAGAAAATGGATATGGTGAAAATTGCTTCAAGACTCCAGGCTGAGATCTGTATTGAGAAGGTAATTTGTCCGATTTGTCTGGATTCCTTCACTGTTGCTGTCAACTTTCAGTGCGGCCACAACTTCTGTCGCCCCTGTATTGCGCGGTGCTGGGAAAATCAGGAAACAAACCCCTGTGCTGTTTGTCAGCAGATTTTTCCAGAAAAAAAACTTTGGGTTAATCGGACACTGGCAAGTCTAGCAGAGAAAGCACGAGAAATCAGCCTGGAGCCTGGTCACGACAGACATTGGCGTTAAATGTCACTGTGGAAAACACCGGGAAGAACTGTGTGTGTGTTTGTTTGTGTTGGTGATTATTTATGTGTGTTTCTTTGTGTCCGTCTGTATGTGTCTGTGTGTGTGTTTTAATGTGCGTGTGTGTCTGCGTGCGTGTTTGTATCTGTATGTTTGGGCGTGTCCCTAGATCCAGGTTCGTGTCTGTGTGCGTGTGAGTCTATGTGTGTCTTTCTATGTTTGTCTGCGTATGGTTGTGAGACTGCGTTACTGTGTCTGTTTGTGTCTGTGTCTATGTATATCTGTGTGTGTGTGGTGTGTGCGGATGTGTCTATGTTTGTGTGTGTCTGTGTGTGTTTGTGTTTGCATCTGTGTTTGTATCTGTGTTAGTAGGTGTATGTATGTGTGTGTTTTATGTGTGTGTGCGTCTCCCACCGGTCTTCCCGTCTTCTTTCCCGCCGGGACCCCAACTGTTGTCGCCTGGGATCCCTCCACCAGGCCCATCGTGGTAACCGGCGTTGCTCGTCAGAGATCAGCCAACAGCACCGTTCAGTCGCTCCGTCCCTCCGCAGCTATAGCCTCCGAAAGGCAAAAGCCCATCTTCCAAGCTCAGCCATGCCCTCCCAACACAAACGTTTCCTCAAACACGACGGTCATTTCTCCCCCACGAACCCAAATACTTCCCATACCACTCTCTACTCCGTGCTCTCCCACCACCACCCACAAAACCATCCGCATTGCTCCACAAAATGTTCACTTCCTCCATGATAAAGCCTCACTAACCGCGACCCCATCCTGGATGAGAACCTGGATATCGGTCGGCTTAGGGAAACCTCTCTTTCACCCAATGTCTCCGTCCGCATTAGTGTAACGTTACCCTCCTGGCTACATCTTCCATTACAAACCCCGCCCTAAGCAACTACGCGATGGGTTGACCCTCATTCCTCGAGCTTCCCTCCGTCTAATCCATTATTCCAATGACTGCTTCTCTTCAATTGAGCACCTCACCCTCTACCATCCCTCCTTTCTCTCACTCAAAGTTCTCCATGGCTTACCGCCCCCACCTCAAATCCGTCTCCTTCCTCTCCGATATCTCCGATATTTCTTCTCCCATCCTTCTGCTCTGACCGCCTGCTCATAATGGGCAACTTCAAACTACACCAAGAAAATCCCGTTGCACCACATCCTCAGATTTCACAGAACTCCGTTCCTCCCTAAACTACATCCTCCACATCAACTCGCCGACCCACAAGCGAGGCCATTCCCTAGACCCCGTCATCACACATGGCCTCGACATTTCCATCACGGACAAGGCCATCTCCGACCACTTCCTCATCTCCTTCAGCTTTCGCATCCCTCCCCCTTCCATCAAGGAATCATCCCTACATTTCTGCCCAGGGAGGAAGCTTTCACCCGAGACCATCAAAAAGGCCGCCTCATGCTCAGACCTGGTTTTGCTCAAGGCCACCGAACACCGCGACCCTGAAGCAGCCATGAAGCTGCTCAATGATTCACTCTCACAGACAACGCTCGTGAAGGTCACAAGCGATATCCTCTCTATCTATGACCATGGCTCCCTCTGCCTCCTCGCCCTCATGGACCACTCTGCCGCGTTCGAAACAGTGGATAACCGCATCCTCCACCACCGCCTGTCCGCCATTATCCACCTCAGTGGGACCGCAAACGCTTTGTTCGATTCATAGCGCCAGGACTATATTTCTGCAAATGGCTTTTCTTCGCGCTTCCACACGGTCAACTGTGCGGTACGCGAAGCATCCATCCGTTGGGGATAGTTCTCCTCATCTATCTGCTGCCTCTCGGTGATGTTATCCGCAGACACGGGGTTAACTTCCTCATGTATGAAACTCAACTCTACGTTTCTACCTCCAGCTGCGAACCCCAGTCCCCTGATGTTCTGTCAGCTTGTCTGTCGGACATCGAAAGCTTGACGAGCGCAAATTTCTTGCAGTTGACGTCAACAAGATGGAAGCCATACGTTATGGCTCCCGCCGACATTTGCGCATCCTTGATCATCTCTCGGCTGGACTACGCTAACGCCCTCCTCGCCGGTCTCCCCTCCTCCACTATCCACAAACTCCAGCTTATTCAGAATTCTGCTGCCCCGTATTCCCGCCTGCACAAAACATTGTACCTGTCACACTACACCGGCTTCCTGTCACAGAGCGGATCGACTTCAAGATCGTCACTGCAATGTTTATTTCGCTCCATTACTTGCCACACTCTATCTCCATAACCTTTCATCACATGTGTACAGGGTGGAATTAAAGTAAATGCCTCCATGTGAATCCTCGTTAGTATAGTGGTTAGTATCCCCGCCTGTCACGCGGGAGACCGGGGTTCAATTCCCCGACGGGGAGGTTATTTTAGTGTTTGTGACCAAATTAATCTTCGGTAGGGAAGATTAGTATGAGTGTCAGAAGATTAGTAAATAAGAACACGGTTCGAAGTCGATTGACGAATCGCTTTTCTGGGGTAATAATCCCTTCAATGATAACAATAATAAAAGCAATAATAGTAATGAATTGGTTTCGTTGATCCACAACTGTTTGTGGGCTGCTACTGCTACTACCTGCTGCTTTTCGGCCACAAAGCATCCAGTAAATTCACTTTACTCTATATTCTGTGAAGCGCCTTGAGACCTCTTGAAGACGTGATAGGGTGCTGTAACAAATGCCAGATTAAATATTATTATTATTGATGGCAGCAGCACTGCAGCTAATGTAACATAATGGGCTTCAATTAAAATTATGGCCCGTACGGGGATTGAACCCGCGACCTTGGCGTTATTAGCACCACGCTCTAACCAACTGAGCTAACCGGCCTGACTTGCTGAGTGAGTCACAGGAAGCTCTGATTACTGATATAAGATATGCAAACTTGGAACTGACATATTGTGGTGCTTTTTCTGCACAACAGACAGAAAGGTTGTTACATTAATTAATCAATCTGCTGCTTGCAACACAACTTTGAGGCAGAGGCATAAACTCCCGGATACCCACTTGCTCAGGAGAAACTATATACTCAGCAGTTCAGTTGAAGTGTGGTAGCATATCAAATTTCAACTAAATTAATTTGTTCTGAAACCAGTTCCGGATATTATATGAGCTTATTGCCCTGATTTGTGTCGTTAATAAAGGAAACGATTATCGGCAGCTTTGATTTGAATAAAACGGATCATTTGCCCACAAAATATACAGTCAACGTATGTTAAACTATATTGTGTGAAGAGCTTTGAGACCCCTCGAAGACACTATATGGGGCTATACCCAATGCAATTATTATTATTATTACTGTTGGTGCTGTGAAGCGCAGCCACGATTGCAGGACATATCTGCATGTTTTTTGTATACAAGCAAATGTCGATTCTAGTCGGAAAACAAAATGAAATGCTTCCCTGACCGGGAATCGAACCCGGGCCGCGGCGGTGAGAGCGCCGAATCCTCACCGATAGGTAAGTTTCGTTGCTTCACATCATCAACAACAACAACAACAATAAAGTTACATTTATAGAGCGCCTTTCACGTCGGGAGTACGTCCCAAAGCTCATTTTCTCATAAGAAAATGAGAAACAATGGGGATCATTGAAACAGTTTTTTTTAATCATTCACAGTGACGAGAAGAAGAGAAATATGAAATTATTAGGAACAGGAAAGAAAAAGGAGGGTTCTTCTTGTTCCCTGGCCAAGATCGTCCAAACAAAATTAATCAATCAATTCATGGATGTTGGAGCCAATATTTTTCTGAAGATACACTTCCTCAGAATACTTCACAATGACGATAATAATAATCATTGCATTTGATGTAGTCGCTCATTGGGTTTCGAGACGTTTCGCAGTATATAGCGGATTATCATCATCATTTAGTTCAGATTTGTAATAAATTGAAATGCCTGTTTTATGTTATGGGGAAAATACGGAAACCAGCTGCACACAATTGTATCCCACAAACAGTGATGATTACTTTTATTTGGAAGAAAATATTGCGCCTGGAAAAGTTTCCGCCAATGACCAAACAAACAACCAGGTTCGTACTTACGTAAAAAGGTGTGTCCAGAACGAAACTTGCCCAACGTCTCGTTCTGCTGGGATCGAATCCAGTTCTCTCGCTAGCGAGGCGAGAAAGTGCTGCAGAGCTCCACGGTACTAACAACAACATTAGTATAGCTTCTTTTTGGGTTAGGAGGACGGTCAGTTGCTACCGAGCTGGCAGTTGGGTTTACATTAAATCACTTGACCAAATTTGCACAACACACATGGCGGGTGGGTGGGGGGTAGAGGGGTTGTTGTGGGTGTCGGGTGCGGGAGCGGTGTGGGCGGTGGGGTTGTGGAGTGCGGTGAGAGAGAGGGAGAGAGCGAAACGAACAACACACTGTGTATTGTTTGCTTTGCAGCTGCATTAATTGTACACAATCCTGTGTTCACGGATGTGCGAGACAAATTTTCTTACTCACATCCATCTTCTTATAGGTACATTTTCTTCCCGCAGGATCACAAAAACAAGGACAATGGAAATGTTTTTCTTGTCAACGCAACGCCAGCACTGAGCAGTTTATTTGCAGTTGGTTTGAACTATTCTCCTACCATCGCGCTCTGTGGTGGACAAAACCCTTCGAGCGCTGAATCACATTACTCTGAGGCTGAGAGAACACATTAAGTCAACGCACATTAAGCAATGTCTTGAATATCTCGACTGGTTATTTTTATTGTTGTGGTATTAGACTCCATTTTACTGCAATAATACATATTGTTGTTAATCCTCGCGTCTGTTCCGGCGCCCTACCACATGATCCACGTATCTTTAAAGCGTTTTATCAAGATTTTACAGTCAAATACGTCTTCCGAAAGGAGCTGTACAAATGTAATATTGTTGTTGTATATGGAACAACGTTTATCAAAAATAAATACAATCTACAAGTACTTCTAAATAGACACGCAATAACCCAGAAAAACAACTAAATATAACAAAATCACTTTAGGAATTCCATAATGATTCCTATTTTATTCTATTAAGAATAACAATAATGCCAGTGATATTAATTTAATAACCACAATTATTATGATAATAAAAAAGTAACAAGATAATAAAATAATAATAGTATATTTATAAAAGTGATACAAATGATAAGAAATTAGTAATAATGACAGTAATAATAAGGATCACTTTAACTTCGCTGCTCCCGCCCCGCCATGGTTGGTTTGTCCCGCCGCCGCAGCCATATCTCTTCTGCCCCATAACTGATAATTTACTGTGATCTGAGCTTTCGACACACTGCCGATTCATATACATTATTATGTTATGAATCATTACTAAACAACTGTGCTCCCGGCCGTAGAATCCGCCACCAAAATCCCTAACGCACTTCTTCCCTCTCTCTCAGATTCGATCCTCACTATGTCCCGCACGACATTCCGCTCCCCGATCACCTCAGTCCTGGCCAGACTGCACTGGCTGCCTGTCCCAGAGAGGATGAAATTCAGGATCTTCACACTTGTATTCAAGTCCCTGCAATCCTCTGCACCCCCGAAATTCGCCGACCTCCTCTCTCCTCAAAACAGTACCTGTTGCCTTCGTTCCTCGGGGTCTGGCCTCCTCCTCGTCCCCCGTGTCCTCCGCTCCACCCTCGGCGGCCGCGCCTTCAGCCACTATGCTCCGAGGCTATGCTCTGGAACTGCCTCCCTCATTCCCTTCGCCTCGTCCCCTCTCTTCCCATTTTCAGGTCTCTGCTTAAGACCTTTCTTTTCGACCACGCCTTTGGTCACTTACACACCCCTCCCCCTGACTCGGCCCCGCGGTGCACTGCTGTGAAGCGCTCTGAGATGCCGTCCTGCGTGGAGGGCGCTGTATAAATCTAAGTAGTTGTTGTTTTTGCTGTTGTCCCCCACACTCTCTCTCGCTGCCTCCCTTACTGGATGTCTATCTCCCTCCTTCGCTCACGCTCTCTCTCCCTACATCGCTCATTCCATCCCTCCATTCCTTCTTTCCCTCTCCCTCCATTAACATTAATATGACATTTTCTGTCACTGCACATAGTGACCCCCGGCTCCTTTCACATAGTGAACCCCGGCTCCTTTCAATTATGATCCCGGCTCCTACCACATAGTGACCCCCGGCTCCTGCCACATATAAACCCCAGTTCGTCTCTCTGAACATCGTGAACCATGGCTCCTGCCACAATGTGACCCATGCTTCTGCCACATAGTGACCCCGGCTCCTGCCACATAGTGACCCGAGCTCCTGTCATTGCATGCAGTGACCTGCGGCTGGTGGAGTGAAAGAGGGGGAGGAGAGCCATTGAAAGAGGGAATGAGCTTCAGAGAGAGAGAGAGAGAGAGAGAGAGGAGAGAGAGAGAGAAGAGAGGAGAGAGAGAGAGAGAGAGAGAAGAGAGCGTGTACATGCGAGTGTAAGTGGTGTGAGAGAGAGAGAGAGTGAGAGAGAGATTAATTTGACAGAACGAGGGGAGAGAGAATGATCCGACAATCAGACGAGAAGGAGAGACAGTGATTTTGACAGAGTATGTGTGTGTGTTTGTGAGAGCGAGTGCGAAAGAGAAAGATTGGGAGAGAGGCAGTGGGGTGTCCGCAAGGATCGGTCTGCATCCAAAACTCACAAGGCGTGATGTGGAATGGTGTAATCGGAGGATAAGCGTCGAGTGGTCAACTCCTTCTTATTGAGGTGACGGCAGAAACCAAACTGCTGGACAAAGATGACAGTCATCTGGATGTTGAACGATATGAAACGATGTGACAACGGCGCCGTGGCTTAGGGGCTAAAGCGCCTGTCTCGTAAACAGGAGATCCTGGGTTCAAATCCCAGCGGTGCCTTGCTGAATACCAACATCAGAAATGTTGTTTGTTGCTGCCATGATTGTCACAGCATGATGCACGTTGCAATTATAGTCGTTACAGGTAAAATTATAGGTTTAGTGTATCAGGAAGATAATGCACCCATTGCTGTCAATTCATGAAAAATCTTTTATTTAATATGTCAGGTGAGGGAGGGAGGGGGAAATTCAGGGTGAGGGAGGGAAGGGAGCGAGAGGGAAAGACTCGAGGGGAGCTGAAGGCACGGTCAAAGAAAGGTTTGAGACCGGCTTGAAGGAGAAAGGAGCAAGGCGAAGCACTGGGATGGAGTTCCAGAGTCTGTGGCTGAGGCTGAGGGACACGATGTACGTGGCACGTGGCAGACCGAGCCAGAACGAGGTTACGGCAGGTAGGTAGATAGTATTGGAGTAGAAGCAAGCCGTGATGCTTGTAGGTGAGGATGAGATTTTGATCCATGGAGCAGTGAGGTGGAGTGATGTGTCTCGTGTCTGGTGCGGACAGTACACGAGCTGCAGAGTTCTGAATACTGCAGCTTGTTGGTCAAATTTATAATGATATAGGAGACAGGACAATTGTCATTATTGTTCTGACGATGAATCTATCAGCCTCTGTACTAAAGTTGGCCGGTTGTTAGTTTAATTACTATTTGTTATTCAGACTCCGGTTTGGATTATTGTGGGTTTTAGAGACTCTTTAGCTCTGCGATCCGGTTTGACGCATTCACGCGACCTACAGTAATGCTAAAATGTTGTTCTTTTTACCTATTTGCGGAACTTTCCTATTTCTATATCCACAAGGGCATGAGGCTGTTTTGTATCTAAGAAGCAACCGACCACCAGTGAGCCTCTGGTGAGTAAAGATTTGGAACGATCTGTCAGAGGATATCATCTGGTGAAGGAAGAAAATAGTCAAGTGGATTTCAGTTCAGTTTTACATTCATTGACAGGACTGTTAATCTCCTACATTAGTATCTCTGAGCAATGTTCAGGTGCCGGAGGAGCTGTAGCTCTGTGGTGGACGCTTTGACTACAAAACAAGAGGTCTCTGATACAGATCCAAGCTATCGCCTTCAGTTGGAACAATTTCGCAAAGAAAAATTATTGTGACGGCGGTTATATTTTCACTTGTCAAACTTGTGACTCGAGAATACATTTTCCTCCAATATTTCAAAAGAGAAAAAAAAATCTGCTTTTCAGAAACGAAATTTGTGGCCAAAAATTGGAGCGAAACACCGACTATGACGTTATTAACACTAAATAACACTGCTGTTATAAGCAACATATTGTAGTTAAAATGTTCGTGCAGCATGACGTTTGTCAAAGAGAACACAAATTACTTATTTGCAATATGCAAATGTCATAAGAAAAACAGTTGTGCCAAAAGACCACGGCAGGACTCGAACCTGCAATCTTCTGATTGCCTTCAAGTTCACCGAAGTCAGACGCCTTATCGATTAGGCCACGTGGTCCACGTTACGAACAGATACGTCAGTACTAACTGAAATACTGCTTCCAGTTATTGGGTTGAATTTTATTTTGCCATCTCTTTGTGTACTACGTTGAAGAATAAAGGAAATATATAAGGAAACATGAGGATTTTCAATTACAATTGCAGCATCTTCGCAACTATTTCCGTTTCACATATAAAATTGCAATTATATCTCTCCAGCCACGTAGATCTCTGCCAAACTAGGGAAGTATATGAAGCTATATTCACAGAAAATTAATGATAAGAGAGAATCATGAATTTTTCGTCCCGTGCCAGTCAGTGTTGCCCCAACGATGATCGCAAAATAAATGTAAGTGGTTGTTTGCAGCAAGTTATCGGAAAGGGTTAATCACTGCTGCTCCAGTGTCAACATTTAATTTTATGAATTGGAAGATTCCTCTTTATTTTTAACCAATCACGTGTTGTTGTGTTTTTATTTCCTGCTTTACAACCCAACCTGTTGTGCGAAATAATCTGCCGAACTCGTGGCTCAACGCTAGCGCGTCTGACTCCAGATCAGAGGCTGGTGTTCAATTCAAGTGGAGGTCAATGTCTTGATTCACGTTAACACGATAAACAATGCAATAGACTGTCTCATCTACAAAATTCAAAGTTTTACCAAAGAACAGCAACGTCATACCACAGCTGTGTTTTCTCAGTTTAAAACAAAAAGGGTGAAATTATATTGAAAACAATTGCACTGTTATATTTCTGTCTTGCTTTGAACAGCACAGCGAGTTCATCCCTACTCAACCTCAGCTGCCCTCCTTAACTGCCAGAATCGTGTCTTTATTCTATTTTAAGATGCTAATGAGTTATATAAGAAATAAACAATGAAGATAATTCAGAACACGACTTGTCAATAATTTGTGGAAAAGGTTTCCGATCAACGTGTCCCATCTGATGTTCTGATCTAAAATAACTTTTACCTACAATATTATGTAGGAAAACTTTCAGTGAGATAAGCTTTGCACTGGACGCGTCTCCACCATGCCTCTTCCACGGGTTACCACAATTCACATTTATTATCAATGTGGAAACATTCCTTCAAACAGTGGTACAATTATAATAACAGGGAGCAATATTCGTGGACGGCAGGATTCGAACATGCGCGGGAAGTTTCCCAATGGATCGCCTTCACCACTCGGCCACGACTGCTGACAAACTACCAAGGAAGTGATTTGGAGAAAACGTTGCCTGCTCCTGAATCTTTTATTAGTTTTTTCCACATGATAATTGTTATTTGATTCGATTCATTGCATTTCGTATCGTGGGAAGGTGTACTAACTCATTGTCGAGACAACTCCAAGTCCTTATTAAGATTATTATTAACTGAAAGGTCCTGTGACAGTGTAATTGTGGGGAATCTCTGAACCAATCTGCCCAAAACTAACAGGCGTGACTTGAATATACATTTGTATCCTGGCAGTTTTGGACCACAACATAAAAATAAGCTTGATTCACTTAAACGCCCAAGAGATGGTGCTTCATTTGTCAGGTTTGCGGTTTTAGCAGGTTATCATCCAACTGTTACTTTGTCACACTTTGCAGTCCTCAACCCTTTTCTTCTTGCCGAACTCGTCCAAATACTCCCTTGAATTAGGTAAGCGGGCTATGTCTCCTGATAAACCATGCCCACTCCATTCTAAACACAGGAATTCCCATGTTTGTGTAGAATGCTTACAATCTCCAACTTGCTATAAAGTTGATGATGGGTTTCTGACACCAGAAGGTTTGATTGTAGGTCATTTGCTAAAACATTTATCTTTCAAAAAATTTGATTCATAACTATTGGTATATCGTATGTTTGAAGGTGGGCGAGTGAAGAATTATGAATTATGATTGCCGAATGGCTGAGATGGTGAACTCAAACCTCTATTGTTTTATCACCGCAGGAGATTATTATGATCTTAGTAGAAATAATCTAATAATACCACTGGCAAACAGAACTGATAGTTTGGCATTGACTTTTTTATTACAGATATTGTATACAATCAATTCACTTTACAGCATATTCTGGAGACGTCTCGAATGCAGGATAAGGCGCTTTATCAATGCATTATTATTACTATTATTATTGATTGAATGCAAATAGAGACTTTCAAATTCAGGTTCATTGTGCACTCAAATTACATTAAAACATTTCAAAGATATGTCAAAAGGCAAAGCGATGGCGATTGCCGTGACTCGGATTCGAACCGAGGTTTCTGCGGCCACAACGCAGAGTACTGAACACTATACGATCACGGCTGTATACTTGGCTCCATATACAGTGAATTGCTGAAAGGTATTAGCGAAGATGTGCCATTATGTCTTGCTAATTAACATGTAATTCGCTGCTGCTCTGGATGTGTATTCACTTCTTCCTGTACCACAGATCGCTTTATGTTTTAAGAAGATGAATAATAGAGACAACTAACGTTTAGCGTAGAAAATACTAATATAACAATTAAGAGCAATTATCATTTCATAGATACTATGAACAGCAATGACTGTGCACACAGCAATTGTGCAGAAGTATCAATAAGAGTGGAGTAGATAATTGATTTTTGTTTTGAATCGATTCTTAACTGAATTTCTAACTTAAGGTTGGTGAACTTGTACACTTGCATCAATAATGTGGAGTTGGTGAGCTTCGGCCTCTCAACGACTCGAAGGCTGAGGATGTGGATTGTTTGAGTCGAGGATATCCGTGTGACTGATTCTGCCGATACGAGTCGTCAATAGCTACACATCTATCTGATAACTAGAAGAATCTTGAGATACTAATTGAATTCAAGTGAGGCCAAAATGCCCAGGTCAAAGTTGTCGTGCCAATCAAGCATCACAAAATGTCCGTCACACAAAAGAAATTCCAGCAAAGTGTCGGAAAAAAATGCAGAAAATTGTCATTCAATAAATCAAGACCGCAAAAAATTACAAAGTTGTTCATGATATAATCTCAAGTGCAAAGAAACATTGGAGAAGAAGAAAAAAAAACATTCCTGAAGTCGTTCGGGGTTTTATTTTCAGTGAGAGGAAAGAATTGCACAGTGATATATTTATTCCAGAAGAGGATCCTCCTTTGGTGGGCTTGTATCACCAACTTTTCCATTGACAGCCTAACGCGCTAACGAATTGCGTCAGAGAGAATGCTGTCCATACCATTCTTGCAAGAAAGATACAGGTTTTGGTTGAGTTAATTGCTGTCACGGGTAAGCCCTGGGTTGACAAGAAATGACAACATCTGTAAGTGAGATATTCAGAGGTAACATCTGGATGCAAATGAATGGAAACACTGACCACTGTGTGATATTTGATTGGTTGCTCATCAGGCATCACGTTCTCCCATAACAGACATATAAATGAATTACAAATGGCTTTAAAACTTGATTTGGATCAATTCAGCAGCTAACTTAGGAACAAAATGTATTGTTGAATAATCTGAAATGCAATTAGAAGTATAAGAGTGATGTGATCGCAGATAAACGTCAGTTAATTTATTCATGCTGAGCTGCAATGCTTTACAAAGAATTGTTGCGAAATGAAATTTGTTGTTCGGTTCTGGTGTCCTTTTGCCAAAATATTCCAAAACATTCCTCAATTGGTTAATTATTGAATGGGAACAGCTTTCCATGTTTCTTGAAAGTTAAATGACTTCCTACCTCCTTTATTTCGCATGCATTCGGAATTTAAGGACAAATTACTTGTCAGAAGAAGTTTAGCTCTTGCCATTGAATGGAATAGCTGGAGCTGGAGGAGTTAAGTTAACTTAATCTTGACTGATGGTGATCGAACGGCCGTTCAATGGAAGATTGAGTCATCTTGGTGTCAATATGCACACCGCTCTTTCTGTTCTGCAAAACAAATTGTAGCAATATCTATTGTTACCTATGTTAAAAGTTGCTACTGCCATAATGGAGGCCAGGGTCGATTCTAGGCCAATCGGTTGACCTTCGTGGAATAAATGAGCGCTGACATAATATGCGTCAATCAATTGAAGCACCTCACTGCCATCTCTCAGAATATCCACCAACACATCTGCCTGCATCAGCTCACTGACACTCCGAAGACGTTTATTCATTGCTACTGTGTCCTGCGATCTGAGGGAGACATTACTAGGAGGTGCAGGTGGCCAACAAGTGTTGGATTTGGCAATAGACAGAGAGCTCATCAACGGGAAAGGGAAAATCACAGCCACGCCAGAGAAGGGATACAAGGCTTTATGTCTGAGAAAAGGTGATGAATACGAAGTCTACACGTCATTGTGCACCCGCCTGCAACTGAGAAAGAGACGCGGAAAGCTGGGAGTTTACCTGGATTATGATATGTGTTATTTTACGCTGATAACATGTGTCATCTCCACGCTATAGTACAACTTTTCAATGAGGAAAGTTATCGTTTCTTCAGCCGCGGTTTGAATGACGACGGGGTAAATTATCAGCCTTCTAAAATCTGTCCGGTGACAGTTTATGAGAAGGACGATTCTTAGTCAATATCCCCATTGTGAATTGATTTCCAGAAATCAATCGTGCCGCCTGTCTCATTCTTTGCTTTTACCCCAGATTTCCGCTGAGTTTGTGACAGGAAGTGATGGGCGGGGTTACGTGGCGTAGACACCATGTCCACATCGTTTCGCTCACAAGTATATTCCGTAAAGTTCTTTGAGACTTTAACTTGTGACAAGCGATCTATCTAATGCAATGATTATTATTACAATTGTTTTTTTCACGTGCAGGGAAAGCAGGTTGTCGACAGTGTCACTGTGAAATCACAACTCGGAATTGGGTAAGGGTGCGTGGAGGGCAGGTTCAAAGAGGAGGCATTGAAAGAGGAGGGTCTTGATACGCGCCTTGAATGAGGCAAGTGAACGAGTGATGAGAAAGGAAGGCGGTAAATGCTTAAGTTCCAAATGTTAAGGGCGGAGAGACTAAAGGACCGACTGTCGATTGTGCGGCGGCCCGGAAGAGGGACATCAGCAAGCCGGAGGCTGCTGAGTGGAGAGAGTGAACAGGTTGATAATGGATAGGAAAGTAACAGAGGTTGGAAGGGGCATTGCTGTGTGGTGCCTTGAAGGCAAGGACCAGGATTTTGATCCTCTGAGAAATGGGGATCCATTGAATCCAGGCAATGTTGGGCCTGATCGGGTTACGGAGCCCAGTGCGTGAGAGGACACGAGCTGTATAGTTCTGGATGACCTGCAGCTTGTGAATTGAAGAGTTGGAAAGGTCGACAAACAGGGAATTGGCATAAAATAAATGCAATTTGTTGCTTAGGCGTTCAGATCAGAGGCATAGGGAATATAGAAGGTTGCAGAGGTTATAAAGAAAGGTGGTGGAGGTTTTGTGCTGGGACAGGATTAGGTAATAAATGAGAAGAGTACTGAGGAAAATTTGGAACACCCTAAATGTGGTATGTTGAGCCGTTCAAAAGCATAATTCTGTCCTTACGGAGACTCATCACCATGTTTAGTTGGGTTTCGCTGTGACCCAGTTGGAGAATTCAGCCTGGAAGCTCCACAGTTGGTTCCACCGGCAGCACAACAGTAGCCAATGAAGTGTTTCAAACCTTCCAGAAAATCCTGCAACAGAGACAACGAGATTTTCTGCCTCGAATCCATCCAATCATGATTGATGAACACATTGGATAGCGCGGGTGAATTTCCCTTAACCCGCTTTCAAGAAGGAGGAATTCAATGAGTTCACTCTCGAACTTTACTTGGAACTTGGGGGTAGAATATACACTGTGGATAAAATTTTAGCTAGATTTAGCCAAGTTGGACATGTATTTCCCTTGGCTGCTCAGGTTCGGAATGAGGGCATCCTAAATATTTAGGTCGAAAGTCTTGCAGAAGACGAGGAACTTAATTTAGATGTAGTTACACTGAAGCTTACTATCTACGATCTGATAGAAAGCAACAACCTGTCCCTAATATTCCTCAAATGAACGGAAGAAAATAAACAACAGGATTGCAGAAACAACAAAAATGTGTCATGCAATACTGAATGTGTTTGACGCAGCTTAGTCTGTCCAATTGCATTGCTCAGCGTTGGTGGGAAACATCTGACCACTGTCCCGTCTATGTACGAATGAAAAACAGCAAGTTGTAACCTGGAAGTATTCAATCAACTAACGTCCGTTCTTTTATAAAAGTAATATTTTTATTTGCAATGATTCCGAGCAAAAGGATATTTTAACACATTCTGCAGATCCTCTCTGAACTTAGTCTGGGTCACCGCATAGATAAAAGTGTTTGTACAGGAACTCAAAAGCTTAAGCATAAATCCAGTCTGCTGGAAGGTATATCGAGAGCTGTTGACTTGTGTTTCATAATTATAGTTTGTAATTGGCCATTTCAATGTGTAGATAATAGTCGTCAACCATAATATTAGAAAACTTGCTGATATACTAAAAAGTAAAATAATGGATTTTCTTCGCTTTTCCATCTCTGCATCTTTCTGTTTATCCCCATTCTCATTGACCCGGATTCTCCTGCGGATCCTGCTGGCTAATAAAATGTGTCTGATGGTCAGAGAATTGAAGAGGGAAATCAAAAGGAATACAACTAGAGGAGTGAAAACTCGGTCGGACCACGCAAACACTCTCCATATTGGCAAATTATAGTAGCTTGCTTTTCCAGTACAGTAAAATGGAAATTTTTTAATGATCACCAAAGGAGTAAATACAAAATACCAGGGAACACTTTGTGCACAGTTTATCACACTCACTGTTATAATAACATAAATAGCAGTTTTCAAAGAGCAATATGTAGTTTTCATCTTCTGACGGCAAATAGCCACAAAACGATCGAAAGTGAAAGCAACTGTAAACCAGACAGAACATTTTGTGGCTAATGCCAGCAAAACAACTCTGATACTGCACATCGGAGTGTAAAATAAGAAACTAATTGGAAAATAAAAATTATTTATGCGATTGAATATTACATCAGTGATAATGACCATCAGATCTGCCGCTGCCATGGCTACCAAGTATACAGTCACGCCTTTGGAGAGACCGCAATTTCCCCGGGCGAGGATCAGAATCGCCAACAAGTTAACTATGAAGAAAGTAAGAAAAAGTGAAATAATAATGAGAATCCTCATAGTGCATTTGGCACCGGGACTTCAAAGCGGTTAGATTGGGTTCGTCGTATAATCAGTATTTTAGTTAGCGAATTAGGTAGACAAATGTGGGACAGCAAAGTCCTCAAAGAAGAAATGAATACATTGACAAATTTTCTTTGTGTGTTTGTTTGCCAGAGCACCGGGCAAAATGCCATTCTCAATTGAAAGCGTCATTGTTTTTTTGAAGTCATCCCGACCAGGAAAATAGGACCTTTGTCTCATCGGAAGGAAGGCACATCCAACAATGCGAAGCATTTCCAATAATGTACGCCTGTGTCAGCCGAGATATTGTGTGTTACAGGACTGTCGGGTTACCATGACCTGAAAGACAGAATCTCTGATAATGTACCTTTTCGCAACATTGCAATGTGAGCTTTGATTGTGAGTTCAATGTAACAAAATGGAGCTTGAACTTAAAATGTTGCCTGTCGGGTGCCTGAAACATTCAGAAATACAAATAAGAATTCTTCATATATATGCCACACTCACAGGGAATTTTCCGTTTGCATAAAATGCAAAGTTCAATCTCTACCTCGATGTTTCTATCTTTTTTTCCAAACACCCAAGTTAATTTTTTCATGGAACCAGTTAATTTCCAAGTAGATCACACGTAGCTTCACACTCCACCCACCGTGAATAATTGAGCGTTTTCACTGAGCCAGGCAGAACAAAAACTAACAGAATGCACAGCGGGTCAATGAGCTTCATAATAATTTATATGTTAAAATAGCTTACCAGGAACTCCGACTATTGCAAGAATGGGGTAGTAAATTACTTCCACGTCATAAATAGTTAAATATACCATATTTTACAACAGACAAGCCCTCGTGCTTTCTTTCTGCAGGATGGCACCTTTGAACACAATGAAATGGCAGCATGAAAAGAACTTTATAATAACGGTAAGCCTCCAGGGAAGAATTAATTGACATCATCGCTGATGTTATTTTACAGTCATTGAACACATATATTGCATACAAAACAACTCTCTGGTATGTAACAAGTAACATCAGAAAGAATATTAACTGGAAACTGAGAATGTCTGCCTTCATTGACGAGCAAAACTATTTACTTTCATTTCAGATTGGTGAGATGGACGTATTATCTGCCTTAGTTTTTTTATTGGCGAATTTTTCTCTTACATTTTCTGCGCAGAATACACTATGTAGACGTCTTGTAATTTCGTGTTGTAGAACGAAAGCTCATGTTGTTTTCTGGAGAGTAGAAATTAGGTTCATGAAGGAGAAACGCTTGACGGGGTATGAGGATAGGAAAAGCCAACTAACGGATGAAATGCTTCCAATTTCACATTAGCACAAATTTACCAGAAGATAAAATTATGTGAAGCGCTTTTAAATGTTATTCTGACGTGTCCTCTCCGTGTGAAATGTGTTGGCTAAATGCGAAGATTCCCCTTTTTCTAAGCATATCGGATTTTTATGCACTTCCACGGCAATCTTCACGATGCTACAAAAAGTGAAACTAAAATAGCGCAAAAGATTGCTTTTGTAACATAACACAATATTCTCAGACATTGCTTATTACATGTAACAATTTATACCTGTAAGTCTATTTTTTGATTGTTGCAAAATTGGGACGTGATCTTTGCTGACAGTTGCATCTTTTTTTATTCAAGTGGAATTTATCTCTGAACAGAGAATATCAGTGCAGGTTCAAAATCAGGCGAACCAAAGGTGGCCTGATAGGTGGGCTCGAGAGAGAGAGACAAAGAAAGAAAGAAAGAAAGAAAGAAAGAAAGAAAGAAAGAAAGAAAGAAAGAAAGAAAGAAAGAAAGAAAGAAAGAAAGAAATTATCATGTTAGGATCCTATGATAAGATTGCATTTGAAACTATTCTGTTTTGAAACATATTTCAGGATCTACTGAAGATCTGTTACACTTTCTTTACTTTCGATCAAAATGTCACTTAATCCATCACAAAAACAGCAATTTGCCTTCAGCAGTGTCTTTCATACCGGGAAGAGGACTCACTCATATAAAGGACATTTGTGAACTTGCACTGGAAGCTCTCATTTAGGATGTGCACAATCTTGGGAGCTAACGTGATGCTAAAATGTATACTTTTGGACAGCACATCAGTTTGTTGACACAACACAATGCAATAGTCAAAGTCCGTGAGCTGGACCAGGAGTAGATGGAAGCCGGAAACGCATATTCAATACATAGTAAAAAAAAAGGTCAAAAGTATGAGCACATAAACATTTCTAGACGAAAGAAGACCAAGGTCCACTACGCTTGCCTTCTACCATCGAGTTTACCTTCCAATCAATTGAGCGACAGAGACTTCTGTACATAACTTTTTGATTCATATAATTGCTGTCACAGTCTAGCCCTGGGTGATGACAAATGACAACATATGTAAGAGAGATATTGAAAGATAAAATCTGAAAACAACCAGGCGGAAACACTGACAACTGTGTGACGTGGTACTCTTTGCTCATCCGGTTTCATGTTCTCCCACAGTAGACATTTAAATGAAGTACAAATGGCTTTAAAATTTGATTTAGATCAAATCAGCAAACAATTTCGGAATAACATTGTTTTGTACAGGGAGTCCGTAGCTCAGTGGTTAGAGCATTCGCCTTGCAAGCGAGACACCTGGCAAGGCGAAACCTTGGGCAAGTTTCCTCACTCAAAACGCCTAATAATACCCCTCCCCCGAAAAATGATAAATTGGTCATTTTCAATGCACGACTGTTTGTGGAACAGCTGTGCGCAATTGGCAGCCGCGTTTCGCCACACATTTACGATCACTTCACTTTACATTATATTCTGTGAAGCGCTTTGCGAAGACCAGAAGACGTGAACAGCGCTGTAACATTCAAGATTATTATTTTTTATTGTATATTGTATTGTAGAATAATTTGAAATGTAGTTAGAAATACAGGAGCTACGTATTCGCAGTCAACCATCAGTTATTTTATTCAAGCTGAGCTGGAATGCTTTACATATAA
>NW_024705825.1:0-22753 GCF_018977255.1 Callorhinchus milii | reverse complement strand
GTCAAGGACCGCGTGGCAGGGACCATAAAGGTCGCCGACTTTGGACACAGCTTCGTTGAGGGTTATCAAGTGAGTGACCTCACCCGGGTGAGGGAGTGAGATTGCTCGTAGCGGTTAGCGCTCTGTGCTACGGACCCGGCGATTATCTGAACTGCTCCTGGCCTCCCCTAAGTCAACTCAGTCTCAAATGAATACCTGGTGCGAAGTGTAAAGATCACCACTGGGGAGGCCAAGGCGGTAGGGCGTGGTGCTGGCCACCCACCCCTCGTGTATCGCGCCGGCCTTCATAAGTGCTTGCTAAAGCACTTGTCCAAAAGCTTGTTACACTGTGTCTGTGTGTATGCGCACACATGTGTGTATGCTCACTAACACACACGTGTGTACATGTGACTGTGTGGAGGTGATGACTTGCGTGTGATGATGCTGTTAAAGGTGATTTGGGGGTCTTTGTCTTGTCATCGCAGCCTCCTTGACTTCGTACCGTCAAGTACATGTCTCCGGAGGGAATCTTGGGCTACTCGTCCACCAACTCGGTCGACATGTGGGCTCTGGGATGCACGGTGGCGAAGATAGCAACCGGAAAATCCATCTTCGAACCCATCAACTTCTACGACCAGTTGGGGTGCTGCATGGAGGTACTGCCCAACAGCAGCACTTCGCTCGTGATTCACAAAACATTCTTGGCCACGTCACGATCTGGCCACATTTTTGCCACCCGCCTGCTGACGCAGCCATAAGAAGTAAATGGTCATCCGTGCAAGCACTCAAAGCGCCACTTGTAGTTTAAGCTCACCCACCACCAGTAAGTTGAAGAGCAATTCTCTAAATTAAGTCTAGTAATGAGATACATTTCCCTTGAAGCTACATCCAGCACATATGCAGGACCATAACTGTGTGCACACAATGGCCTACTCTTTTCGAATAACGTCATGGGATCTTCAACGTCTACTGCGAATGTAGCAGACGGCACGTACAAATTTACGCTTTGTACACATCGCAAGTAAAAATTGGGCGGCCGAATCTGAACCAGGAAACTCTGCAACGGGAGGCAGATGTGCAACTGCTGGGCCATGCCACAACCACGACCCTGCACCTGTGGGTGAACCGTGGGGAGCAGTAGGAGTGGTTAGCGCACCGAGCTATGAACCTGGTGACCCGAGTTTGATTTCTGCTTACTGGCAACATTGTTAACAAATACCTGAACTGGACACAGGCCGAAGCGTTAAATGAGCACCTGGTACCTGGCGCTATGGGGCCAATCCCCTAGTGTGCTGCGCCGGCCTTAATAGGTGCTCACTAACAGTACTCGCTACAACAGTCAGTTGCGTTTATATGAAGGAACTTTGTTGTTGTGTGAACCGTGTGTAGGTCCTGGGGCTGCCTCCGGACTACTTAGTGAATAACGCTCCTAAAAGAAAGATACTTTGGTAAGTTGAAGGGACAAGCTCACTGGAATACGTTTTACGAGCCAACTGTTATTGTTTCAGTTCGACCACCGATAAATTCTTGAATATTGATTTTCACAACCGACTTTCACCATTAAGCATCAGCAGAGACCAGGAAATCAGCTTGAAAATCTTGTACATGTGGCAATTGGGTCTTACAGCAAAAAATGTGGCTCAGTCATTAAGTGGTCTGACCCAAAAATCAACAATGATTCGTACATAGTTTCCTTTTTCTTACCAACACCCATGCCAGATGATGCAAACACTCCATTGTGATTCACATTGGTTATCAGAGTTCTGCATTTAAAATAACTCACATTTGGCGGGTCATTATGTTAGTGTTCCAGTGTAATCCTAATGGAGTAATTTGCAGTTAACATTTTCACATTGGCAAAACTTGGTCCGTAACGCTGGCACAAAATGGCCTACGTCACGGAATCTGTAACATCCACCATGAAACAAACGGTGCAAATTTGTTATAGTTAATGCAGCCTGCAGTATAACCAGGGCGGCCTGCCGGATGGTAACCACAAACTTCTGCAATAGGTGGCAAAATCGCAACCGCTGGGCCACGGCGTAGTGCTACTGCATTGCACTGTTTCTGCGCTGCGGGTGCGCAAGGGCCGATGTTGGTTGTGTGACCGTGTCTCCTGTGTGTGCGCGCTCCCTGCAGCATCCACCAAGAAGCCAAAGATGCTTTGCCGCCATCGAGTGCCAGGGAGTCGCCCGCTCAGCAAGCTGCTCGCAAACTACGACCCGGAGTTTGTGGACTTCATCAGTTGCTGCCTCCAGTAAGAGCCCCTCCCCCTCTCCCCCACGAGGATTCCCGCATCGGTCACTCTGCTCCGACTGATGAGCGACCGCTCTCCTCCTGTCCCCTAGCTCCATCCCTCTCAAGCACAATTAGAAGCTCCATCATTGCATAGACTGGCTTGATCCATACACTAACATAGAGAGACTTAGACCCCCATCTTCTTCGAAGCCAAATCATTGCTAATGCCCACAACCCTATCCCCTTGGTGTTTCCCTCTTGGCTAGACCGCAGTAGGGCACCGGAATGGAAAAAATGTGATGCGAGGTGGTTTGCGTTGCCGCAGAACTTAGGCGAGTGCTCTGTGCAACAGTAAACAATGTAAATAGAGATAACTTGAGGATGTTGTTAATTATGCATCTTATTGACGCTCGTTTACCTAGGAAAGCCTCACGACTTTTTTCAGGAGGGTCCTGCCAAGTTTGCGTATTGGGGGCGATGACTTCTACGTACATTCCAAATGAGTAATTTACAAGCAGAGCCGTCCCTGGGGTATGGCGAATCAGGGCGGCCTCCCCAGGCCCAAACGCTTATGGGGACACCGCGCTTGGATGTCACGGTGGTGTCAGATGTAATACTTCTGGTTTCGCTCGAAGGCATCGGGGGGCCCACACGGTGTGATTGGCCCCTGGCGCTGCACCCACCTATGGGACAGCCCTGCTTACAAGCAGTACATTCCTTTGCCAAATGTGGACCTTGATGCCAGCCTACTCTCGCACAATACATGATAGGATCTTTAACATCCTCTATGAAGCAGACGGCGAGTATTTTTAGGGTTAACACGCCCGCAGCATTAACCAGGGCGGCCACTGGATTCGCACCGTGATCCTCTGCAACAAGTGGCAAACAATGCGCGAACCCTGGGCCACGCACGTCACTGCTGGGTCATGTCACAGGAGAGATGAGCTCATGTGGGCATTGGATGATGTGGAGCTGGTTGGACTTGCCGATGACTTTTACCAGCGGTGTTAAGATCGGTTTCGTGAAAGACGACACAAGGCAGTGCCAGGCAAGGTGCACTTTTAGGCTACTGGGCAGTTGGAGGTAATTCGCTACTCGGCAACAACGGAGGGCGGAGAAGCGACGCTCACAATGAGCAGAGCACCGAGCGGCTAATATGCAGCAGGGTGGCAAAGTGGGGAGCACAGTTTATACATCAGCAGCTAGTTGATGATTATGGTAATCATTGCCAAAAGTGGATTACTGCTACCACTGCTGCCATTAGTTCTTGGACCCAGTGAGAGGAGGCAAATGTAAATCCTTCGATCGTCATCGCTCGTCGTGTGTGCCGCTTGTGTCTGTACCGTCCCAACAGATGGAATGCGTCAAGTCGCATGACACCGGCGCAGGCACTGGCACACCACTGGCTGCGGGATGTCGGCACAGCTGAACCCGGGCATTCCGGGGCAGCTGCCGTCACCACCACCCCTGCCACCGCCGCCACCGCTGTCCCCGCCGCCGTCCCCGCCGCCGCCATCGCCGCCGCCGTCACAGCCACTGTCGTTGCTGCCGCCACCGCCACCACCACCGCCGCCACCGTCGCTGCCGCCACCGCCACCACCACCGCCGCCGCCACCACCACCGTCGTCCCTACCGCCACCGCCGTCACCGTCCCCGCCGCTGCCGCCCCCACTACCACCGTCGCCGCCAGCCCCGCCGCCGTCACCGCTGCTGCCGCCGCCGCTGCTGCCGCCGCCACCACTGCCATCGTCGCTGCTACCGCCGCCGCCATCGCCACCGCCGTCACCGCCGCTCACCACCGCCGCCGCCGTCACCCCCGCCGACGTAACCGCCACCGCTGTCGCCGCCGTCACCGCCGCCGCTGCCGCCACCACCGCCGCCGTCGCCGCCGTCACCGCCGCCGACGCCGTCGCCGTCACCGCCACCGCCGTCGCTGCCGTCAGTGCCGCCACCGCCGTCGCCGCGCCGTCGCCGCCGTCACGGCCGCCGCCGTCGTCACCGCCACTGCCGTCAAAGCCACTGTCGTTGCTGCCATCGCCGCCGCCGCCACCACCACCATCGTCCCTACCGCCACCGCTGCCACCACCGCCGCCACCACCACCGTCGTCCCTGCCGCCACCACCGTCGCCGCCGCCGCCGCCCGCCGCCGTCACCGCCGTCACCGCCGTCACCGCCGCCGCCGTCCGCGCCACTGTCGTTGCTGCCGCCGCCGCCGCCACCGCCGCCACCACCATCGTCCCTACCGCCACCGCTGCCACCACCGCCGCCACCACCACCGTCGTCCCTGCAGCCACCGCCGCCACCACCGTCACCGCCGCCGCGCGCCGCCGTCCGCCGCCGTCAAAGCCACTGTCGTTGCTGCCGCCGCCGCCGCCACCGCCGCCACCGCCACCACCGCCGCCACCACCGCCGGCACCGCCGTCGTCCCTACCGCCACCGCTGCCACCACCGCCGCCGCCACCACCGTCGTCCCTACCGCCACCACCGCCGCCACTGCCACCATCAGCAGTGACCAGGGTCCGGTCTCGCTGTGCGACAGGGAGGGCAACGCAACCTCTACAACCGCTGTGCAACGGTAAGCAGCTCTGCGTGTTGTGTCCTGTGTGTGTGTGTGTATTTATATTATTATTTATTACCACTTTACTTAATTACCCAGAAAAGCCTGTGTCTTAAGATGCTGTGAATGTTGCGAAGCGCAGTTTAAATGCACACACGGATGATCGGGAGTTGCGATGTTGTAGTGTAATAACGAACGAGCAATAAGAGGGAAATGAAATGGTGTCATGTCCATCCGTTCACAGATCGAGCCCCGCACAGCCCTCGCTCACCCCGGCCTCTGCAGAGAAGATGGAGGTTGTGGAGGAGAGCATGCAGGAGAATGTGGAGGAGGAAGGGAAGGAGGGGGGAAGGAGAAGATGGAGGTGCCGACACGGGAGACGAGAGAGCGGAAGAAGCGATCTGGACTGGCTCGTGTGGGACGAGCAATCTGCTCTTTCTTCTGCCACTGGCTGCTTTGTGGTGGAGTTTCCACCGCAGAGTAGCCATGAAGGCGCCAGGGGTGGTGATGATAGATGTGCATTAGTATCATCACCACCGCTATCACCACACATGCACACACATTCCACCCTCTTCCCACCCCAACATACACACAACACACATACACTACACACACACACTACACAGACACACCACGGACACTACACACACACACTACACACACTACACAGACACACCACAGACACTACACACACACACTACACACACACCACAGACACTACACACACACTACACACACACACACAACACACACAACACACACACACACACACACACAGACACTACACAAACACCACAGACACTACACAACACCACAGACACTACACACACACCACACACACACTACACACACACACACACTACACACACCACACACACACCACAGACAACACACACCAGACACACACACACACAACACACACACAACAGACACTACAAACACACACACACCACAGACACTACAAACACACACACCACAGACACTACACACATACCACACACACTACACACACACTGTACACACACACTACACACACACCACACACACTACACACTACACACACACTGTACACACACACACTACACACACACTATACACACACCGCACACACACACACTACACACACACCACACACTACACACACACAACCACAGACACTACACACATACACACACAACACTACACACACACCACAGACACTACACACACACCACAGACACTACACACACACTACACACACCACAGACACTACAAAACACCACACAACATACACACACACCACACACACACACTACACACACACCACAGACACTACACACACACTACACAACACACACCACACACACACACACACAATACACACACACTACACAACACTACAGACACTACACACACACATTACACACACCACAGACACTACACACACACACTACACACACACCACAGACACACACACACACCACAGACACCACACACAGCACATACACACACACTACAGACACACACACACATACACACACTACAGACACACACTACACACAACCACAGACACACACTACACACCACACACACAACACAACACACACACACACACACACAACACACACACACAACACACACACACACAACACACCACAGACACGCACACCACAGACACTACACACCACACTACACACACACCACAGACACTACACACATGGGCTGCTAGGCCGTGCTGTGGCTGGACTTGCGGGTTTCATAACCCAGCCAACGCAGCCTCGCCTGCCGGAGGAACTTGCCAATGTCCAGAACTTTCAAGGATCTGAGAGCTCCTCGAACTGTAATCCGGCCTGGTTAATCCCAGGATGGATCGGAGGCAGGCCACCCTACGTATCACACACACTGTACATTATTGTTATTGTAATATATACATTTTCAAATAAACTTGTAAATATACATGAGGCAATGTTGCTTTGTTTGCGAGTGTAGCCTGGGTTCAAAGTGTCTTGGCTTGTGTGAGGTGTCTTGGCTTGTGTGAGGTGTCTTGGCTCGCGCCAGGAGCTGGGAGTGCATTCTCAGCGTCGGTGGCTGGGCTTACGCTCTTGGCCAGTTGGAGGAGCTGAATTCGACCTGGTTGACATGACAACCACCTTTGTGTTGTAGGTTTTTGTTAAGTCACCTGGCTTATTACATATAATTTTGTTTATATCTGCATGCAAGAATCATTTTCACGAGTTCCTTCTGTAGGGTTTGGCCCCCTTCTTTGAGGTAAATCTCGTAATTAATTTTTGTACGGTAGTTGGTGATGCAATTATATGAATGGCTCCAGAGAAAATGTAATTATCATTTATGTGACGTGAGAACGGAATATAACGCCTCGTATTCGCGACGCTTTCCGTACTCTTGAGCTTATATTCCCTGTTGCCAAAATCTACGTTTCTGATTTGATTCACGTCATACAGATCTCATAGTTACTAAATGTATTTAAAAAATTATTCCAGGAATCAATTTATTTCCCAGACGAAGGGAAGGCAGTACTAGATTTTAAGCGTATATTACTGGAACGCGCAAGTTGACCCCAACACCCTGGGCTGTCCGTGCCATCACAAATCTCTCTCGACGCATCCGCCGAATCCAGGAAAACAGTCGACTTCCCATTTGCCAGGACCACAATAACGTCCCTCGTCATCGCTTGAAGTCACAAGCCCTTTTTTGGACCCATGCACTTAACCTCTAAAGATGCGAGTTTAACCCCGATGAAGTTTGGAGAGCTAAATGGAGTTCAAAATAACTCACAAACACCTTGTTGTGAAAAAATCCCTGAAGTCACGTAGGTAAAAAAATGTATAATAATTATAAAATAATAATAAATGAAAATAACAGTAAATTTAGCTGTGACGGTCCCACCTGAAGACGGAGACTTGTGTTGCCTCCGAAACGTCGTGATTTAATTGAGTTATTTTCATTTATTATTATTTTATTTTATTATTATTATTATTTTTCCTTCATGACTTTACCGAAAAAACGTAAGAGTATGAATCCTTGCAGTCACGAAAGCTTCAAATCTAGAAGAAAATCCCTGGTTTTGATCTTCTACAAAGCTCATGGTCCACCCTAAATGGCATCCATACAAACCAAGGCCGATGCGGATACCTGATGCACAAATGGAAAATTAAAAACTCTCCAGTGTGCGACTGCGGTCATCCAGAACAAACCGTACGTGTGGTGACGCGATGCCCGATCCACGAGTACGCAGGAGACATCGCCGCGATACACTCCGCCGCTCCTGACGAGGTTATCCGGCTCGACCACTTGGATGCGAAACTGTTGCTCGGCATCTACGTCAGCCAATACAAGAGGAGGAGGAGCGTGTATATCAAAAATGATCCGTCAAACATTTGGCAACAAAAATGGCTCATTACACAGCTACATTAAGTTTACAATATGTAATTAAACACACAATCATGACCTTGTAATACAAAAAAAAGATCTCCCATTTAGACTGTTAGGCAAGTGCTATTAACACGCATGAATGATGGGCCGCACGGCACATGAGGGGATGGGTGGACAACACTTTGTATGGCCGCCTTTGTCTCCCCAGTGCCGATATTGCCACACCACACAAGGCACTCAATTACAGCTGAGTTGATCTCAGGAGAGGCCCAGGACCGGTTCAGATAATCGTCACTGGTGTTGGCCGTGAGCATCGAACTGGTGTCGCTAGGTTTGTAGAACATCGAGTTAACCACTGCACCTCCGCTCCCCCTCATCTTGTAATAGCGCACACACTAAACACCTCAACTGGGCATTAAGACGCACCCAATGCAAGTTTTCCAAATCTGCTCACCCAACAACAGCTGCCATTCACCACTACGTGGCAGTATTGTCACCACAGCACTTGTGCAAGGCTCGGTGCACTTTGAAGCCACGCGAAGTGCCGAAGGCCCACTGACAGGTCACAGAACAGACCCAGGTGTTGTGGGTTAACTGACTGAGATGACTGGCAGATGCACCACCCGTGCTCCACACTGTGCCAACTCGCTGAGTTTTAGCCACCTGAAGAGCCTCTCATTGTTGTGAGTGTCGCTTCTCTGCCCTCCACTGTTGTTTGAGGGCGAATGCCTCCAACTGCCCAGTCGGATCCTTCACGAGCCTCCTCCCCCACACACACTCACCTACTGGAGCACAACAAACACCCATTCATGGAGTTGGTCAAACATCCTACTCTCGGACCATAGAGCTTCGTAAATTGTTGGTGCCGGTTCTGCCTGCCCTTCTAGTGTGCCTGTGGTTTCCTACACCTCCGAATCATTCTATTTTTAGTGAGATGAAAACCAAACGCATGACACACAATTCAATATTCAATTAGAAGATGCACCCCCAACTTGTCTGTTTAAAAGCACAGGGGAAGAAAAGCACGTCTAATAATCCAGAGAATAGGGTGGGCACTTTGACGGAGTGGAAATCTTGAAATTCACCCCAAATGAAACTGTGATTAATTCAACAAGGAAATAAAATGACATGGCATGGTAAAGTGTCTTGGTGCATCTGACAATCTGCTGAAATCCTCAAAGCCAGTTGCATTACTTGCTGCTGCAGGTCTATGGGTCTCTATGTGAGTGATAAAGGTCACTTTTGCATGAAATTACAATAATTAATCTGAAAACGAAGATCGTTTAATCATGTGATGACAGATTAATATTCCACGATGGCTGAGATTTTTTGTTGCAGCCATGAGGCTAAGAGTTCATAACGGCCATGTCAGTGATCCGGAGCCAACGGCGCTGAGATCCTGGGTTCAAGCTCTGGGTGTCTCTCTCAGAAGGTCCAAAATGGTTGGGTCAGAGACACTGAGCCAACAATACTGAGATCCTGCGTTACAAGGCCTGGGTCTGGGTGTTTCTCTCTCAGAAGGTTCATAATGGCTGGGTCAAAGAATCAGAGCAAACTCTGCTGAGCTCCTGGGTTCGATCTGTGGGTTTTGGTGTCTCTCAGGGGCTTATAAAGGCAGGGTCAGAGGCTACAACGGGCCTTACGAGAGATTGAGAACTGAGCTGCATGTACAGCTGAATAGGCCTGACTCAGCTTATAAACTTCTGACCTCCGACTTATCGTATAGCAAGAGGGACGCCGCAGCAGCTGACGGAGTCAGTGTGTTTGTCAGTGCTGGATTATACTAGGAGCTAAATGTTTTCAAGCTATCAATTCCGGTTCCACTTGCTCTATTACTATAGTATTATACTGCCTTCAACTTTTATGAACGATTGGGTGTTTAAGGTTAGCGATTTGTCATTATCTGGCTGTATAGAAAATTAAAAAATACAATTACTTTACTCTGCAAGTTGTTGTGAGCGTCGCTCCTCCGCCCTCTGTTGTTGTTGGAGGGCGACTGCCTCCAACTGCCCAGTAGCCTCAAGGTGCACCTAGCCTGGCACTGCCTAGTAGCAGCAGTAGCGTCCTTCACGAGCCTCCTCCTCCACAGAGGCCGCTCCACATCCTCCTGTACCACATCACTCCATCTCTTCTCTAGCCCGTGCCTCCTGTACCACATCACTCCATCTCTTCTCTAGCCCGTGCCGTGCCCGTTTAGCCCCCTCATCCGGCCGAACAAAAGCTGTTTCGGGCCCGCGGTGGCTGGACACGCGGGCTACGTGACCCCCACAATCGCACCTCCTGCCTCGGTCATTCCTCCCCGCGTCTCGACACTGCCGGTGCGACCACCAGCCGCGTCAGAAGAGCTCCAGGGAGGCCGAGGCTCTCCGCCTCCCTCGCCAGCTTCAAGTTAAAGACGCGAGCCACGGCGGCCACTGCAACCCAACCCAGTGCAGCGACTACAGCACTAACAGCAGTGCACCACCACCCACTGATGGTCTGGAGTTCCTCCTTCGACGGAGGAAGAGCAAAACGCGACGACTCCCCGTCTCCCTCTCTGCTCGAGGCCTCCCGTGGCGAGGAGCAGACGGTGACATCGGCATTTAATTACTGAACACGTCGCCTGACACAAGAGTGGAGTAGACCGTGCGAGTCTATGGGTCTGAACGCGTTTCCATGCAAGTGTCGGGCCGTTCGCGTACGTCGATGGGTCTCTGTGCGAGTCTGTGGGTCTCTATGCGAGTCGATGGGTCTCTATGCGAGTCTGGGCCTACACGTGAGTCTGTGAGTCTCTATGCGAGTCTGGGCCTACACGTGAGTCTCTGTGTGAGTCTTATGTGCGAGTCTGGGCCTACACGTAGTCTGTGAGTCTCTATGCGAGTCTGGGCCTACACGTGAGTCTGTGGGTCTCTATGCGAGTCTGGGCCTACACGTGAGTCTGTGGGTCTCTGTGTGAGTCTGGGCCTGCACGTGAGTCTCTGTGTGAGTCATGTGCGAGTCTTGGGCCTTACACGTGAGGTCTGTGGCGTCTCGTGTGAGTCTGTGAGTCTCTGTTTGAGTCTATGGGTCTCTGTGTGAGTCTATGGGTCTCTGTGTGAGTCTGTGGGTCTCTGTGCGAGTCTGGGTCTCGAGGCTGTGTGTGGGTCTCGATAGGAGTCTGTGGGTTTGTATAGACGTGTCCCGGTAGTAATTCCCTGGTTATCAAGGTAGAGACCAATAACCCGCCACACTTGAGAACCCAGATTAACCACCACGGTCGAGTCCATTCCTGAATTGGAACCCAGAATCTAAGCGGAGTTCAACACAGCAGTGGGGGGGGGGGGGGCATTTAGTCTACCAGTGGGGGCTGCGGGTCTCTGCCAGTCCATGAGTCTCTGCGCTTCGCGTGGCGGGGTAAAGAAGTGGTGGTGGGGTGCCCTCTCACCCCTCCCAGGCTGGGCACTTGCCGGCGTGGAAGAGTAGGCCGAGAAATAAAATCACTTCGAGAGATGTTGGTGAGACAAAGCCGTGCCGGTCTTCGTAGGTGCGATGGGACTCGTCAACAGCACTTGCCCTAACATTGTCAACGGCTATACGGGACCTTTGTTTTGTGTGTACTGTACGTGTAATGTGCGATGCAATTATACAGTCAAGAGGTCGATAATAGCTTTCGCACACCGTGAATGAGTGCACACAGCACACGTGAACACGCCTGCGGGTTTCATAAAGTCTGCTTGGCCAGGATCGACACTTTCTGTCTATATTCGTGCGGGTTATGTGCCGAGGCGCGCGTGCATGTGACAGGGGCATATTAAACAAAGCGAATACTGCTCATTTCTGTGCTGTGTGCTGCTGGTATTCGTGGCGTAATACCACAGCGAGTAGCAGGCTCAGTACCAGTAGCTCCTTGATCAGGGTCAGTACCAGTGGCTACTTGGTCAGGCTCAGTACCAGTGGCTACTTGGTCAGGTCAGTACCAGTGGCTACTTGGCCAGGGTCAGTACCAGTGGCTACTTGGTCAGGTCAGTACCAGTAGCTCTATCAGGGTCAGTACCAGTGGCTACATGGTCAGGGTCAGTACCAGTGGCTACTTGGTCAGGGTCAGTACCAGTGGCTACTTGGTCAGGGTTAGTACCAGTGGCTACTTGGTCAGGGTCAGTACCAGTGGCTACTTGGCCAGGGTCAGTACCAGTGGCTACTTGGTCAGGGTCAGTACCAGTGGCTACTTGGTCAGGGTCAGTACCAGTGGCTACTTGGTCAGGGTCAGTACCAGTGGCTACTTGGTCAGGGTCAATGCAGTGGCTACTTGGCCAGGGTCAGTGCCAGTGGCTACTTGGTCAGGGTTAGTACCAGTGGCTACTTGGTCAGGGTCGTGCCAGTGGCTACTTGGTCAGGGTCAGTACCAGTGGCTACTTGGTCAGGGTCAGTGCCAGTGGCTACTTGGCCAGGGTTAGTACCAGTGGCTACTTGGTCAGGGTCAGTACCAGTGGCTACTTGGTCAGGGTTAGTACCAGTGGCTACTTGGTCAGGTGGTACCAGTGCAGGTCAGGTACCAGTGGCTACTTGGTCAGGCTCAGTACCAGTGGCTACTTGGTCAGGGTCAGTACCAGTGGCTACTTGGTCAGTAGTACCAGGTCAGTACCAGTGGCTACTTGGTCAGGCTCAGTACCAGTGGCTACTTGGTCAGGGTTAGTACCAGTGGCTACTTGGTCAGGGTTCAAGTACCAGTGGCCAGCTCAGTACCAGTGGCTACTGGTCAGGGTTAGTACCAGTGGCTACTTGGTCAGGGTCAGTGCCAGGCCAGTAGCCAGTGGCTACTTGGTCAGGGTCAGTACCAGTGGCTACTTGGTCAGGGTCAGTACCAGTGGCTACTTGGTCAGGGTCAGTACCAGTGGCTACTTGGTCAGGCTCAGTACCAGTGGCTACTTGGTCAGGGTTAGTACCAGTGGCCGCTTCCTGGCCACCTGCCCGGCCGACAGCTTCCTCTTGGAGCTGCACGAGTTCATCGCGCTGGGCCTGTGCGCCGAGCGCGCTTACGACAACTACCAGGAGCAGTGGGGGTAACGTCGCGCGCATCCTACCTCCCGCGCGATCGCGGTGGCAGCGGTGTGCAGCAATGGTGGTAGCGGTGTGTGCAGCGGTGGTGCAGCAGCAGTGGCAGTGGTGGCAGCAGCAGTGGCAGCGCAGTGGTGCAGCAGCAGTGGCAGTGGTGGTGCAGCGGTGGTGGCAGCAGCATGGTGGCAGCAGCAGTGGCAGTGGTGGCAGCAGGTGGCAGCAGCAATGGTGGCAGCAGCAGTGGCAGTGGTGGTGGCAGCAGCAGTGGCAGCAGTGGTGGTGGCAGCAGCAGTGGCAGCAGCAGTGGTGGCAGCAGCAGTGGCAGTGGTGGTGGCAGCGGTGGTGGCAGCAGCATGGTGGCAGCAGCAGTGGCAGTGGTGGTAGCGGCAGTGGCAGTGACGGCAGCAATGGTAGCAGCGGCAGTGGCAATGGTGGCAGCGGCAGTGGCAGTAGCGGTGGTGCTGGTAGCAGCAATGGCGGCAACGGCAGTGGTGGCAGTGGTACTGGCAGTGACGGCAGCAGTGATGGCAGCGGTAACAGCGATGGCAGTGGTAGTGGTGGCAGTGGCAGCAGCAGTAGTGGCGGCGGTAGTGGCAGCATCACCATCGCGAAGAGCACATCTGTCCCGAGTGTTCGCTCAGAATCAAAGTGGTTTCCTGCTCAAAGCAGCATGGAGGCGGTGCTCATCATCAGTAGTGGAAATTCCCCAGTGCTATGATAGGAAATGAGCCCATAGGTTGATAACCGTTACTGACTTATGACTTCTTGAGGTGTCATATATATTGTTGTATATTTTTTTCTTTGGCGGCAAGTGTGCTTGGCGAATGCGGAATATATTTTAGCCAGACTCATCGAGCCAGACTAAGGCTCTGCCAGGAAACATACTGAACTTTTCAAACTGAACACCTCCTGTTCCTTCCCCCTGCCCCCCCACCCCCGCCAGGCTGAGCGAGACGCTGTCCAATCACCTGGAGGCAAAGGGCGTGGAGCGCTCCGGGGAGCTGAGCGAGGGCTTGCCCGCCGACCTCACCGTGGCTCACAGCTTTGCCGTCTGGAAATTGGCACTGGCTGCGTGGGGAGGCGCCGCCAAGCCCAGCCAGCATTGGCGCAGCTAGCCCACATGGCTAGCGAGGGTGGCTAGCCCACATGGCTAGCGAGGGTGGCTAGCCCACATGGCTAGCCCACACGGCAAGCGAGGGTGGCTAGACCGCAGGGCTAGCGAGGGTGGCTAGACCGCAGGGCTAGCCCACATGGCTAGCCCACACGGTTAGCGAGGGTGGCTAGCCCACACGGCTAGCCCGGGTGGTGCGACTGCGTGGCTAGATCACGTGGCGTGACCGCTCACTCGGTCATTGTTTTGTTGTTCTTTTATTGTATTATTGTTGTTTTATCGTCGCATTCGACAAATGTTTTCCTGAGAAAGGCAACGGTTCCGTACGCCACTTCCTTCGCACATTCTCCGACTTGCACTGCCACTTCCGCGGAGATGGCTGGGTTCAGGCCCCGGCACTCTGTGTGTGCGTCTGCGCGCGCGTCCCTCATCACGAGGGTTCACTTTAAACTACAATCGGCTCATTCCCCGACGTTCTCGCAACGACCGCGCTTCCATCGGCGTTGCGTCGTCAGAAGACGATCAATCCCTTGGGAAATTCTAGATTTGCCTCCGAAACGTCGTGATTTTTATTTTCATTTTATTTTTATTTTGATGTTTTACTTACGTGACTTAACCGAAAAAACCTAAGAATATGAACCCTTGGGAAATATCGTTCCGAGCAGATAACACAGAGCTACCTCAGAGATCACGGCAGGCGCTTGCCCTGCAGTACATGAGTAATGTTCATCGGGCGACGGTCAAACTAATGCTTTTGCCGTATCATACCGCACCGGGTACTAATGTAGCGCTGAATCGACCTAGACGATGCCCGGGACAAGATGAGATCATTTCCACTGATATCACGGCGGATGAATCAAACTGAGGTTGGCGAATTCGCCGTGACAAGGCCCCACTCTGCTTTCAAACCACGCCGCCCGCCCGGGGGAGGTCTTTAACATCCAAGCGTGAGCGAAGCAGGGGGGCACCGTCTTTTTACGGTCAAATACACCCGGGCTGTATTAACCAGGGCGGACGCCGGGCTCGAACCAAATTGCCACAAAGGGCTGCAGTTAAAAATAAACTTTTTTCATTTTTATACTCTTAGGTTTTTTCGTAAAGTCACGTAGGTAAAAATAAATAATAAAAGTAAAAATAATAAATAATTTTCAAGTAAATCTAGCTGTGACGGTCCCACCTGATGACGGAGACTTGTGTTGCCTCCGAAACGTCGTGATTTATTCTTTTATTTCTATTATTTCTACTTTTATTATTTATTTTTACTACGTGACTTTACCGAAAAAACCTAAGAGTATGAATCCTTGCAGTCACGAAAGCTTCAAATCTAAATTATTTTTATTTTACCAGGTTGAAGGGCTCCACTGAGCTATGTAGCTCTTTATCCACAAGCGACATGGCTATCACAAATGATAGCTCAACTCACTTGCTTATCATCGCGAGTAAATATATAGCGGCCAAATACTCTGAACGCACATTGTTGGTTCTAAATGTGGAGGGAAAACCTTGACCTGGAGAAAAATCCACGCGACCACGGGGAGAGAGACACGCACACTCCAAATGTACAGCAGCAGCAGGCGTCAGTGTCGGCATCGAACCCACGACCTCCTGTGTACCAGGTGAGGTAGTTAACGTCTCACCGCCGTGGATGCTGTTGATCTCGTGTGGGTCAACGTGGCACAGCAGCAACAGCCCCCCCCCTCGTGGACTGGCAGCCTCCTGTACCCGCCTGTGAGGCATAGCGCCCTCTTGCGGGATAGACTCGCGCTGCAGATATTACAACAGCGGAAATTGCAACCGCTTCCGCGATAAGCCATATAGATGTGTACGTACGTTCTCACCGTTGCATAAATGCCCACGATTGTGAAGTGATTTTAACAGAGTAAATGTCCGTGTTTGACGTACACCGCTGTGTGTGTGTGCCTCTCCAAACTCCACAACACGGGCAAGCCACTCGCCACTCGCCATGACACACGTGGCGCTCCGCCACTACACACGTGGCCGTGACACTCGCTGCACTCACCCCCCTCACTCGCACAGCCGCGAAACGCTCCCCGTGGCTATCGGCCAGGCACCGGAGTGCAGCAGCAGGACTTTGCTGCACACACACACAGAGTCCTGCTGTAACACACACACGTGTGTGTAGCAGCAGGACTCTGCTGCTACACACACACGTGTGTATGTAGTAGCAGAGTCCTGCTGCTACACACACACACGTGTGTATGTAGTAGCAGAGTCCTGCTGCTACACACCACACGTGTATGTAGTAGCAGAGTCCTGCTGCTACACACACACACGTGTGTATGTAGTAGCAGGACTCTGCTGCTACTGCAGCCTCGAGACTGTTGAGTATTTCCCGGCTCTCGTCCGATTCGAGTCGAGAACGCGCCACTCTCACGACTCTCGAGTGCTGCCGGCCGAGTCAACAACGAGCTGGTGGACTTAGTAGGAAGGACGTGCGTCGGTACCCGATGCTGAACTTCTTTCGCACCGTACGTAGCCAACCGTGCTAATCGGAGGTGCGGGGGAAGGACAACAATCTAAACACAAGAAGGCGGTTCTAAAGAAACGAGTCTTTGGTAATCTCCATGATTTAAAAGTGCCCAGCTCCGGTGGCTTCCTATCAGAAGAGCGTTCCAGGCGGCCGCATCAACATCGTCAACATCGCCTACTTCCAGCATCATGCAGGTACCTCCTCAACATCATCATCATCACCGCCATCGTGTGTGCAGGTACCTCCTCAACATCATCATCATCACCGCCATCGTGTGTGCAGGTAGAACTTCTATCGCACTGCACGGAGCCAACCTCGCCCATGAGAGGTGCGGGAAGGACAACAAGAAACAACAACAACAAGCAGCTTCAGCAGCAGCGGGTCTCAAAGTTTTGTCAATTTAGGAGCTCCAGCGGTTCCCCCCAGGCCGTGAGGCCCTGGGGGCGGTGTGGGCTGCGGGGCACCCACTGAGCAGGGAGGCGACAATCTTCACATCAAGATTGAGGCGACAATCAGTCAAGACGTGACCCCTCTCCCTGTCCGCACGCCGACTCTTTACCCCCCACCCCCCAAGGATTAACGCTATTAACGTGTTTAAGCAAACAAGACTATCTCATTCTAGACTTGAAGCTTTCGTGACTGCAAGGATTCATATTCTTAGGTTTTTTTCGGTAAAGTCACGTAGGTAAAACATCAAAATTAATAAAAAATATATTTTTATTATTTTATTTTTATTAATTTTGATGTTTTACCTACGTGACTTTACCGAAAAAACCTAAGAATAAGACTATCTCACTCATCTTAAGGCCAATGTAGACACATTGTTATCGAGGCTTCCCCAGATGTTTCCTATGTGTACATTGCCAGTAGACCCCCCCCCATAGGCAAGCGAACGCGTTTGAGTCACCCCCCCCCTCTATGCGAACTCAACTGAGGGCCCCCCACTTGACCATAGCAGTGGAGTGGCGCGGGAGGCTTCTATAACACACCTTTCTTAATGTTTCATTAAAGTTAATTGTTTATAAATAATTCTAGATTTGAAGCTTTCGTGACTGCAAGGATTCATATGCTTAGGTTTTTTCGGTAAAGTCACGTAGGTAGAACATTAAAATTAATAAAAGTAAAATAAATTAAAAATCACGACGTTTCGGAGGCAACACAAGTCTCCGTCATCAGGTGGGACCGTCACAGCTACATTTACTTGAAAATAATTTACTTGAAAATAATTGCCTCCGAAACGTCGTGATTTTTATTTTACTTTTATTAATTTTAATGTTTTACCTACGTGACTTTACCGAAAAAACCTAAGAATATGTTTATAAATACATTAATATTCAGTGGTGTACAATTAAAGCCGATGTCTAAACGATATATGAACTTAATACAAAGGTATGCTAATGTTAAGGAATACACTTTCAACATGAACGATTTCACACTATACGGTATTATTTAATGGGATACATTTTGACAATATGGTACATTTGTGGCTGAGTAGACCTAGACGTCGCTTTGTACAGGCACTGCAAGTTGGTCGTTACACGCTCACAGCATCGCCGCTCACCAAAACGAGACACACGAAGACACAAAAACCAGAGCGGAATATCGAGAAAGTCGCAACGCCTCAGACACACTCACAGACACACACAGAGACACAGAGTCAGACACACAGAGACACACTCAGACACACTCAGAGACACAGACACACTCACAGACTCAGACACACAGAGACACACAGAGACACAGACTCAGACACACACAGAGACACACTCAGACTCACACACACATACACAAGTAGAGGCACTCACAGATACACACAGAGACGCACAGACTCAAGACACACTCAAGACACAGAGACAGACACGTAGACACACACAGAGACACACTCAAGACACACGTAGAGACACACACACAGAGACACACACACAGAGACACACACACAGACACATAGAGACAGACACAAAGATCCCCTCTATCGCCTGATCAGACTGCAGGGGCAAGTGCTGCTAGGGAGCGCCTAGAAAGGCCGGCACGGCACACGAGGGGGTGGGTGCCCAGTGCCACACCAAGCCGCCTTTGTCTCCCCAGCGGCGATGTTTACTACACACCGCACCAGGTACTCATTTGAGGCCGAGTCGACCTAGGGGAGGCCCAGGACCGGTTCATACAATCGGCCCCCATAGCGACGGTGAACGCGGGCCGCGCGTGACGTCACGGGGCCGCGCGTGACGTCACGTGACCACGCGGCACCGGAAGTCGCGAAAGGGGGCGGGAACCAATCGGAATCTCGGACTGTGACGTCACTGTGACGCATCAGACCGACATCCGGTTTCGTGGCTCGTGCGCTCAGAGTTGGAGAGACGCGTGGAGACGACGGAGACAGAAGGCAGCAGCTGGAGCCACTCCGAGCGACACTCTGAACAGGTGAGAGCGGCAGAGTTGTGACGAGCTCGACGTGTTACACGCGGCAGCTTGATGTGCTCACGATGTGAGTCACGATCTCGGTTTGTACCGATGGTGTGGCTCTGTGTTGATGCGAGTCCGTGTTGATGATGTGGGTCTGTGGTGATGATGTTAGTCCGTGTTGATCGTCTCGGTTTGTACCGATGGTGTGGCTCTGTGTTGATGTTTTTAATGATGTGGATCTGTTGATGATGTGGGTCTGTTTAATGTGGCTTTGTGTTGATGATTTGGGTCTGTGTTGATGTGAGTTGATGATGTGGCTTTCTGTTTATGTGGGTTTGTGTTGAGTCTGTTTTGTTTGGGTCTGTGTTGATGATATGAGTCTGTTTTGGTGTAAGTTTGTGTTGATGTGGGTCCGTGTTGATGCAGCTTTCTGTTTATGTGAGTTTGTGTTGATGTTGAGTCCGTGTTGATTTGGGTCCTTGTTAATGTGGGTTCGTATTGATGTAATTTTTTTGTTAATGTGTGTTGATTATGTGAGTCTGTGAGGATGATGTCTGTCCGTGTTGATGTGGTTTGTGTTCATGCGAGTGTGATGGTGTGGCTTTGTGTTGATGTGTGTGATGATGTGGGTTTGTGTTGATGTGTGTTGATGTGGGTTTGTGTTGATGATTTGGGTCTGTGTTGGTTATGTGGGTCTGTTCGATGTGGGTTTGTGTTGATGTGAATGTGTTGATGATGTGGGTTTGTTTGATGTGGGTTTGTGTTATGCGAGTTCGTGTTGATGATGTATCTCCGTTTTGACGATGTGCGTTCGTGTTGGGGCTGTGGTTAAGTCAGGGGACAGAGACGGGGGAACATAGAAGTGCGGTACAATTAAGGATTTTGCTGCACTGCCGCACCCCTCACTCATCCCACTCACCCCTCATCCCACCTCCAGTGGCAGCTATCTCTCTAGGGAACAAGGTGGCTCAGCAGTCGGCCTGCAAGTGGCCATTAGTCTGCCAGCTGAGGGCGATGTGCAATCCCAATTGATTAAAAAAACTGTTCACGATTTCGAGATGTAAATCACATGGTGAGTAACGATCTCGTCCCACATCCTAGACTGTGCTTGACCCTACTACACTCGTCTCCCGCTTTCCTCACGGAGACCCAGACGGTGCGAGACGCAAAACACTCCGGTATTCCTGCTCTACACGTCACCAACATGGAGGTACGGGCTCGACTCGCGTGGTGAAGTATGGGCGAACATGTGATTCACATGCCTGTGTTCTCCACTCTCTATTCGCGTACCTACTCCTCACCATTTCTACCTTGGTGTGTGTCTGCCTGCCTGTGTGTGTATCTGAGCGTTTAACACGTAGCCTTTTGTGACCAAGGGGCCGTCCATAAATGACGTCACGCACCTGGGGGGGGGGGGTCAGACATTTGTGACGATGTGTGACGAGGGGGGGGGTATGAGAAATGTGACGTCACATCAAAATGCGCAACTTTAAATAAATATAAACAACACGTTCTACTTAATTAAACAGACTTTTTAATAAATGTTTTCTCCTACAACATCAGAGTGCAGCGCCACATTAAATACGCACTACAATAGTTCAAAGCGATATGAAGCATGTTTTATTTTAGGGGGGGGCAGAGCTTTGTGACGTCATATTTGAGGGGGGGGGTCTGACTTTTTGTGACGCCGTGTGATGAGGGGGGGGGGGTAAAAAATCGTCCAAAATCGCGTGATGTCATTTATGGATGGCCCCCAATATCCATAACAGGTTTTTTTAGTTAGATCGCATAAATATGTGTCGTTAAATCCGCCACCACCAGACAGCCAATTAGTAAGGTTTGTCACATAAACAGAACATGCCAATTCGTTACTAGTGAAGTATTGGAATTGACGGCAGGAACTTCTTGACGTGTCACAATACAACGGGTGGTCTCTATCCTTTGGACTATACACTCCACTTAACTCGTGTAGACTCTATGCTTCTGGCTACACACAATACATTTGACTCGTGTAGACCCTATGCCTCTGGCTACACACAATACATTCGGCTCGTGTAGACTCTATGCCTATGGCTACACACACTACACTCGCCTCTGGGTTACACAGAGTCCCGGTCCCGTTAGGACAGCGGGACTAGGTACCGCAGGGCCCTATGTCTTCATCCCCGTCTTCATTCTTCGCTGGTTACATACTGCCCTTACGCCTGTGTGCATCCCCTTTTATAGCCCCTGCTCACGAGAGACGGAGCTGATGCGGACGTCGACGTGAGCATCGCTCCTTAGTGAACCAATCACGACGCACTCTCTCTACGATCCGTTTTCCCCAGCGCGTGTTAACACTACTCCGCCAATCACACCGCGCTGCCACCCGGTCACTCCCTCTCAGCGCGTCACCGGCCCACAGCCAATCATTACCCCGTAACCCACGACCCCGCGCTGACCCCTGATCCTCCACCGTCAGCGCGCGTCACCACATACACAGCCAATCATTACGCGCTGGCATACGATCCCTAATCCCAGCGCGTATCACCTCTACACTAGTACAGCACACCGGTGTGTTGGAGAGCAAAGCCACAACATTTACAATCAGAGTATGACGTTTCGCCAGTAATTACAACTAGCTTCATCAAGCAACAGCCAGATTTGTGGCTGCATTTGCCCCAACAGTTTGTTACAGTCTATATTGTGGAATTTTGTCTGTGTGTGTAGATGAGCCGATATATAGTGAGAAAAAGAAAATGCGTGAGATGGAGTGCGCTCTCAGACTCAAAAGGAGCAGCCCCCATCAAGTGCAAAACCCCGCAAGGTAATAAAAATAATGGAGGACATCACATCAGCCATGTCGCATGGGGGACATCAAGGCGGCCAAGTTGCATGGGCACTTGATTTTGCTTTCAGCTGATTGGCTTGTGCAATGGAAGTGATGATGTAATACCTAGCAACCATTCTTATAGAAGTGAGTTACCATTTTACTGAAACTCCCATATTTACTTTAGTCTGTTTTCTCCTTCGATGTCTGCCAGACTTACGACAAAGTAATTATTTTCTTCCCTTTGGCCCAACGTGCACATTCATCTTCTTGGTTCTTTCGGTAAAGTCACGTAGAAGGGAAGTAATAAAATAATAAAAATAAAACATAATAAAACAATTCTCACGACGTTTCGGCCACAACGCAAGCAGCCGAAACGTCGTGAGAATTGTTTTATTATGTTTTATTTTTATTATTTTATTACTTCCCTTCTACGTGACTTTACCGAAAGAACCAAGAAGATGAATCCCTGCAGTCACGAAAGCTTTAAATCGAAAAGTGCACATTCATATGGCGTCTAAACTTTGGGCGGCAGGCTGGTAACATTTGTGTCTCACAGTAAGAATATCCTGGCTTTGATTCCCGACTCAGGTGCTTTTGCTTGTGGAGTCTGTATGTCCTCCACCTGTTCTGCATGGGTTTCCTCAAGGGTATCCACTTTTCTCGCGTGAAAAAACTGTTAGGAGTCAAACATCCCAAGACTAAACAATTGTCTGACATTATCCAGTTGGGATTACACCATTACCCCTATTGTAATAATTCGGCAATAACCTCTTTAAA
>NW_024705824.1:0-22754 GCF_018977255.1 Callorhinchus milii | reverse complement strand
CCCGCGACATGAAGGCTTCCCTCTGCCTCCTTTACAATCATTCACATTTGGCTCCAGTTCCAGGCCAATCTGAGTTCCCGCCATATTACTTTCATTCCCACTCACATCCTCTGCTATTTCCCCTTTGCAAACGCTGTCCTCACACTTTGCAACTCCATCCCGTAGTCCCTCAGCCTCGCCCCCTACCTTGCGTCCTTCAGACACATTTCAAACACTCCTCTTCGACGGTCCTTTTGATCACCCTGTTTCCACACCCTCCCCACACCCTTCCCTATTTCCACCCCCAAGCTCGCGTCCGAAACGGTGACTGTTCAGCGAATTGGGCGTCCTTCCGACGTGATAGGCGCTGACAAGGTAATTCTTGTGTTATTATATCACTTTCTCACGTTCTCCTCTCACTTTCCTCACCATTTTGTCTTTCCTACTTTTCTCTCCTCTCCTCTTTCAATCTCTTTGTGACGTCCCCCGACGTGAAAGGCGCTCTATAAATTAATTTTTTTTTTTTCTCCCCCTCCCTCTTCTTTCACTTCTCTTTTCTCGAAAACCATTCTAATCTCACTGGTACCGTGACTTGTCCCCCTTCCCCATTTCAACTTTACTGACATTTTCTCATTTACAGAGAAGGACACGAAACCGCGCACACATGTGCAGACACAAACAGAATGACCACATATACACAGGCATACACAACACCAACACACACAGAATAAGCATACGTGGGCACACACACGGGCATAAATAGCGACAGACATGCAGACAGGCAAACAAACACACACACAGTTAATATCACACACTATATATATGCTTAATGTTAATACCATACTATAGAGATGTGTGATACGATCAAACATATTCAATGCTGCCCATGCGAGAGAAGTTGGCTAATGTTAGAAAATAAATGAGCCGTAATTCCGTTAGCAAACAGATATCTGACTGTTTTATTATTATTTGTTCGTTATTCTGCAATATCCCGATAGTTCAGACCAAAGGCCGGTGCAATCAACAGATCTTATAACAGAAGAATACCACTGCAGATATCTGGAGTTCAACACTGTGTTTTTACAGCACACAAGCTTGATTTTCATGCTTTCAGTCTTCTTGTTTACAGCTTTCAATTTTCCATCTGATATCCTCGGTCTTAGTGTTTCTAGCTCTCAGTCTTCCATCTCCGTACCTTGTCTCCACACCGGAGCATATCCCGTACTTTGTCTCCGCGATCCGTGACGGCCACGTACACCAAAGTTATCGGAACTCTTATACCGAAGTTCGTCCAATCATGATGCGGACATTAGATCACCTGGTCGAAATCGTGCTGGGTTCAGGTGAACACCTCATGGGTGTACGTGCCTCACCACACATACACATTGTCCTTAAGACCCCTGTTATCTGATGCTTGTTATTTTGTAAGGCGGGATCATTAGTACATTCCTTTTAAGTGACTGGTTATTTCTTATCAGTGTCACGGGATGGTAGCAGTGCCCTTTAGTTTAAGCAACTTGCCGGCTAGCTGCTGTTCGTGCGGGTTGCCTATTGTTGCTCCTGAGTGTTAATCATGATTGTCAGTCCAGTTGTCCCCCAAACTTAACTTAAAAGTTAAATCGTTCGCAACATCTATTATGATTCTAACATTATACAAAAAGTGTAAATTCTAACAATACCTTTTAATGTGTAGACACCATCATTGTTTATTGTACAAATAAGAAATATCTGTTAATGTTTTGCACAAAGAAAATCGCACTGATTCCCAAGCAAGTTTTTCTCAATAAATGTATTTATTGTTATCCCAAAGCCTCGAATCCACGTACAATCAGCCCGCTTTATGTCTCTCCACACGTTTGTTTCATTGACACAAACAGACATATGAAGCCACATAAACATACAGACACTCCGACACTTAAACACATAGGCACAGCAACAACTAGCACCTAAATCGCATATCCCATGCTCAAAGCGCCAAATATTAGCGTGGCATCCACCGCCCGCCACCAACCCCCAAAACCCTCCCACACCCCCACAAACCAAACACACACACAAATAGAGAGTCACATAAACACAAATACGTTGTAGACAGAGACACCCTTACACACAAATATGATCAACCGAATCATTGGGCCTTTCCAGTTGCACAGACATAAACATAACTGCAACAGTTAGTCAATGAAACAATCGAACAATTAGCACATAAGGAAATGTCCCCGCTTTCTTAATCTCCTCTCTGAATTTAGTCTGGGTAACTGCATATATGCACGTGTTTGTACAGGAGCTCAAAAGCTGCAGCATAAAGCCAGTTCGCCAAATGATGTACACAGGGTCCTTCGCCCCTTTGAAGTAATATGTTTTTGAAATCCTCCAGTAAAAGTAATATAAAACATATGTCAACCATAATAATATAAAATTGGCAGAAACAGCAAATAGTAAAACGATGGATTTCCTTCTGTTCCTCATCTCTGGATCACTGTCACTCGCTCCTCTATTCCTGTCCCCATCACTGTGTCCCCGCAATCTACTGCGCGCTCGACTGGCCACCAGTATGTGTCTGACGGTTAAGGCGTTGAGCAGCAAAATCAGAAAAAATGGGAAAAATGGGGTTAAAATAATGCTGAGCAGGTCAAACACTATCCATGGGAGAAGAGTGAGAAAGCTTTTTATAATAGCACAACGCCAAGGAATATTGTTAAATATTGTCAATGGTTCATATGCAAAATACCAGGGAATGTTTTGCACAAAGAAAAACACACTCAATACCGCTATGACTGTACAAGCTGTTTTTTCGGTGCAATAATTTGTTTTCAGATTTTGGCAACAGATGGCGACATATCGGTCAAAGGTGAAAGCTACAGTTAACCATACAGAAATTGCTCTTGTTGCCAAATCTAGTACATTTAGCAGTATGCAAACTGGACTGATGTGCACGAACGCATATGGGAAGTAAAATTGAATAATTCTTCCGAAAATCACCGATATAATAACCACAATCAGATCAGCCACTGACATAGCCACCAGATAGCGAGAAATACATTTGGATAGACCGCACCTCCCGCGAGATAGGACCACTATCGCCATTAAGTTAGCTACATTGAGAGAGAGAGGGGGAAAGAGAAATAATCAGACAAATGATCCATTAAAAAACTGATTTATAATGACCCATTATTTCAGTGTACATTTTGCTGATCAAGTGAATGCTGTGGTGTTGCTGCTTGGAAAACTGATGCCTCTCCGATGAAACATCCTTCTTCTACACACGTGAATAAAGATGGAGACAAACTTGACTCTCTATGATCAACACGCAAGGCGGAATACAGACAGAAAGAGACACGTAGAGAGTTACCAGGATAAAATGAGACAGATAGAGAGTGAGTAAGCGAGAGAGAGCGAGCGAGAGAGAGACAGCGTTAGACACTCGCACACACACAGAGTGAGGGAGAGAGAGAGAGAGAGAAAGAGATACATGCAGGCAGAGTGTGACACATAAGAAAATAGAGCGGTGAACACACAGATAGAGTGAGATGTCTGTAGAAACGGACAAAGCGAACGAAAGAGATGGACAGAGTGAGAGTGAGAGGCACACATAGAGACAAAGAGAAATACAGAGAAAGAGAAAGATGCAAACAGAGAGGGCGAGATACAAAGAAAAGCAGGGACAGTGACAGATACACAGAGATAACGTTTGAGATACAGAACGAGATACGCACATAGTCTGAGAAACACACGCACACAAACACACAAACATACACACATGGACACACACAATCCCTTCAGTAAAAAAANCCTAAATAATACACCCAAGTGGAGAGACAGATACACACAGTCAGAGAGAGAATGAATTATAGAGAGCGTGAGATGAAAGCATACGTACAGAGATAGAATGAAAGAGAGAGAAGGAGAGAGCTAGAAAGAGAGAGAAAGTGATAGAGAGAGAGAGAGAGAAGAGAGCGAGAGAGAGAGAGAGAGAAAGAAGCGTCAAGAAATAGGCACAGATACAGAGAGAACGTTACACAGATACACACAGACACGAAGAGGTAAAACGTCAACAAGAGTTTGCATTTATATAACGACCTACACACGGGGTAGCTGACACAGAAAGAGAGAGATACCGAGAGCCAGATGCAGCGATACAGAGACAGAGAGAGATGGATAGAAAGGGAGACACATACATGTAGAGACACATATATATAAAGAGAGATATGGAGACAAACAGGTAGAGAAAGGAAGAAAGATAAAGGAATTAACATAGAGTGAGACAGACCAACAGACAGACAGATCCAGAGACACACAAAGGTAGACAGAGACAGATTCCGACACACACTCACTGACACACAGCGATATAGAGAGGAAGAGGCACACAGAAAGGCAGAGAGACAGAGAAAGAGAGAGAGAGAGAGAGAAAGACAGTGAGATAGAGAGAGAAAACCATGCAGATAGCGAGAGAGAGACTCAGACCGAGAGAGCGAGAGAGACAGACTGATAGAAAGAGATAGGAAGAGAGAGATGAGAGAAAGACAGAGAGAGAGAGAGAGAGAGAGAGAGAGAGAGAGAGAGAGAGAGAACGAGTAAGAGATACATATACAGAGACACGTGAGAACAAAAAGACCTACGGAAACAAATACCTCGTCACACACTATTGAAGTTTTGAAAATTTATATGAATTTGAACATTGCCCATTGATATGTATCTCAAATATCTAAAAGTAATTAACGCAGTTACAAAATTAAAAACATAGGATCTCTATACGATTATCGTGAGAAGTGACACTGTGTATCAATTGAGGTCAGGTCTGATATGCTGCCTTGTGTGAAAGGAGCTGCACTTTAACGCTGAATATAAACCAACTGTGCGGGGTACGTTGCAATCTTGCACTGGATGTAAAATCTTACACGCTACCCTGTGTGAGCGACATGATACAAATGCCATTTGTTTTTCATTGTCAGCTTCCATTGTGGGGTAAATTTCCGGACATGAGATTAACTCCATAACTCTCTGATTCAGATGGGAGTGAACTGAACAACTAAGTCGGCTGAAATTTTACTGCACGTGAAATTAAATTATGACTTGGTCAACCACTTGCCAGGAACTCCAAGAGCAGCGAGAATCGGATAGTAAATGTCTTCTATCAAAAAGATTACTGGATACGTCATCTTCCCAGAGAAAGTACGGATTCCTCTTCTGCTTACAGACAGTAGCTCGTCCAAAAACTCTGAAGAGAATCAAATAGAGTCCTATTTAAAGCAAAGTGGAATGCTTGGTTGTACAAATACCATGTGTAAATGCAAATAGCTGTTAAAGTATTTAAATTACCTGAGAGATCTATTTATGTCCCCACGTACATATGGAATTCTCCTGTCTGGAAAAGAAGGCACACGATCTCAATGGGGACAAGCACCCTGATAAACTAATTGGTTACAGCATGGGCAGAACTAAGGCTCTGAAACCCCAGTGCGGCTGCTGACGTTACTGTTAAATTTTAACCAGCGAAAAGTGAAATACTTGCCAGAGTAAATTATACTACATATATTTCAAAAGTGACTTCCTTACGTTACGTACACCTGGTTATGAATTGCTCTATCAGCTGCGAAGGTATCAGCCTGACTCAGTGCCAACACTCTCTCCTCTGAGTCAGATGACTGTGGGACAATATATTCCTGGGGATGCATGGCGTTGTCGGAGGTGACGACCTTTAATAAAAATAAAATAAAATAATCCTTGCATTTGATATAGCGCTTTTCACGTCGGGAGGGCGTCCCAAAGCGCTTCACAGAATATATTGTAAAGTGAATTGACTGAATATTTGTGGGCGAACGCGGCAGCCAATTGCGCACAGCAATGTCCCACAGACAGTCGTGGATTGAAAATGATCGATTTATTATTGGTTTTCGTTTTCGAGGGATTATTATTAGGCTCTGTGTGGAGTAAGGAAACTTGCTCAAGGTTTCACCCTCTGCCTGGAATTGAACTCAGGTCTCTCGCTTTGAATGAGATGCTAAACTGGGGTGGCAGCTGGCTGTTGAGCTGGATGTTAAAATATCCCATGGCAATATCCATACAAATGCAGGGATATTCTCCCAGTGTCGTGGCCTTCAAACCCACAGATACAATTAATCCCTCACTTCTTGAAATTTTCTCGGGGATTTGCTTTGTGCAATCGGTATGCAGGATTTTAAATCTACAGAAACACTATTTCAGCGATTGACTAAACCTGTGCAACAGTTTCCATCGGGAGACGCTTGAACCACTGCATACTGATTTGTTCAAAAACAGATTAGACAGTTCTCTTTTAGGAAATACCATGATGCAACACAGCACAGAGGCAGTTCGGGGCCTATGTGCTTGCGATTGCCAGGTAGATGGAAGGCGAAGTAAATGTCCTTGCTCTCGCGTTTAGTATGTTCTGATGTTTCATCCAATAGTAATGTGTTACATTGTACAGGTTATATTGTGAGATTCGGTGACTTCGAAGACCTGATGAGGAATTATATCAATAGGAATGGTTACTCATTTTACATTACTATTATTCAAATTCCTTATTGAAATATTTGTATCTGGATGTAACCTTGTATAACTATTACCGATTCCTACGGCCTCCACGCTCGCCTTTCTTGCGATTAAATGTTTATCCTCTGCATGTAGATCCATTACATGTTCCTTTACACGACATGCAGCGCAACAACAGCAACAACTTGTAATTACACAGTGTCCATCACGTATGTTACTGTTGCAAGCAATTTGCGGTTGCAGAGAAAGAGGTCGAGACTCTGGCCACGGACACAGAAAGTTCAGGTCTGATCTGAAGTCAAGCAAACAGTGACAAGGAGGAAGCCTCCTCGAGGGCAACACATTTGCTATGAAATTCAAGAAACTAATGAAACCATCTTCCTTCGCTCAGCGGCACACATCCCTTCCCACAGAGCGATCATTCCAATAGTTGTAGGTGCAGAGTTGAGCATCAATGGTTAGGTCTTAGAAAACCAATTAAAGTGTATTCCTCAATACACAAACATTGATTCATATCACGGTTCCTAGTAATACTTTCCAGCTGCTATCTGCAGGGCAGCGTTGTTCAGAGTGGAGGGGTTCACATTTACCGGATCTCTTGTGATCTGCCTGCCATCTTGTTATACTTAAGGTCTATGTTCTATGCCACATACCATGTATCCATGTTTCTATGGGTTTCCCGAGTGAAAAGGACTCCACATACAAGATAACTATCCACTCTTTGAAATATTGTTCGTCTAGGTCACCTTATGGTTATCTACCCACCCCACCCCCAGCAACTCCACCGCCGCCCCCGCCCCCACACGTAGTCAGTCTCCGGCATGGTTAAGCCCTCTGATTCGCTACCCTGCGTGTTGAGCGTTAAGCAATTGCTATGTGTTGTATCTATTATTTCAAGGAGAAAGTTAAAATTTGGAACTTTGTAGGTAAATAATGTGATATATCAATATAAGCAAACTTAATATTACATGCGGTAAATACATTCCTACTGCAACGTATTCGATCGCAATGTAATGTTTCAAGATAAAAGAAGACTGCAACTATCTGAAGCAGGCTGACACCCAATCCTGAGGCAGGTTGATACCAAACGACTGATTATTATTATGTTATTATTATTATTATTATTATAAACGACTGATCCATGCTGACATATAGCGACTGAGCCAGGATAGTATGGCTCTATCGTACGGGATCGTATGGGTAACGCTGACACACACACAGTGACTGCGCTAGGTTGGCATACAGACTGGAAATGAATACTAACCAGGCAATAGTGACACTCAAGGAAACTCCAAAAATCAAGGAAGATGTGGATGGCTTAATCTTAGAAATAGACCAACAACAACATTTCAAGATACTACCATGGACAAACTACCTGGATGCGAACTGAATGTTATCTGTCCTATCTGTATTTTTCACCGTATCTGTCAATTTGCGATGTTGACGGTTATATATTTTCCATTTTCTATTAATTCTATCCTCAGATTAATTAAATTATTTTGCGCGTGGCACACGTAGTTCAGAGCTGGAGTATATGAAGGCATTGCATGATAATAATGTTGATAATAATAATCCTTGCATTTGATACAGCGAGTTTCACGGCGAGAGGACGTCCCAAAGTGCTTCACAGAAAACACTTTAAAGTGAATTGCCTGCATATTTTTGACGAACGCGTAGCCAATTGCGCACAGCAGTGTCCCACAAAAAGTCATGGATTGAAAATGACCGATTTATTATTGATTTTTTCTTGAGGAATTTTTATTAGGCGTGTGGAGTAAGGAAACTTGCCAAAGATTTCGCTCTGCCTGGAATTGAATTCAGTTCTCTCGCTTGCAAAGCCAGTGCTCTATGCACTGAGCTACAGCGCTCCAACGATCTCAAGAGAACGGTCTCAACTTGCCCATTTGAAGCTGCAGAAGCTGGTGCTCAGCCAGAAATGATGTCCCACAACTAACTGTGGAGAAAATCAGTGTGTGTTCTATAACTTGAAAGGGAAAAGTAGGTAATAATATAATAATCCTAGCATTTGAAAATCGCCTTATCGAGTCGTATAGACGTATCACAAGGCTTTTCCGGAATTATGGTAAAGTACATATCCTGCATATTTTGCGTGCGAAACGCAACTGCCAATTCCACAAAGCAGTAACACATAAAGAGTCGTAGATTGAGTGGCCATAATTTTCGTTTTGGCAGGGAAATTTAACCTCGCAAATCAATCCACCAATCGCCTAACAAGCAGAATCTCACATACTGCCATGTGAACAAAGGTTGAGGAGCATGCAAAAGTGGTTAACGTTTTACGCTGCCCTGGTGTCAACCCCAGGTATTCGTGCTGGCGGGGAAAATGCTCTAAATACAAAGTGACAGGAAATATATGTGGCTTCCCCATGCAAGTGGAGGTTGACACCATGTCTGTAGATGATGAAACCATGTGAAAGCATGTATGTGGAGAAGGAAAGAGAACAAAGCAACGTGCCTGACGTACACCAGAGATGACTGAGCAAGAGTAGTAGGAGAATATGTTTGAACAGATGAAGTGGAGATGGTGTGTCATGGACGAATGTGACGAAAGAGTTCCGATCAAAGAGGAAGGAACGCTTCCGTGACAAAAGCCTCAAGCATTCCAACTTACGGACATAATTCGGACAAGAAATTTCTTTTGCAAATGAGAGAAGTTGAATGAGTTTTGTTCTTACATGGCTTTCAGTTCTCGAGTCACAAGTGTCTGCACCACCAATGTTGAATAAATAGCGACCAGTTGATTGTTTTCTTTGCTGCTTTGATCGCTGTAATTTATATCAGCTATCGGAATTCCCTCATTAATCAATCTGATTCATAGCTTCCCATGTCAGCATGGTGACTCATTGCCTTACAGAATGTTATCAAATGTGTTGATATGTTTGGCCACGCCAACCTAGATGAAAGCCTCGTCAAAGAGTGCATAATATCTGCAGAACATTACTCTGCACTGATATGAAATCTCAGATTATTGTTGCACAACATTCAAGAATTCCAAAGAGTGTTAATCGACTCGAATCAACTAAACCATCATCAAATGAAATACAAGAAAAAATTAATCTCAAAAATCTATCCGACAGATGCTATTATAGTGTGTTAGGAATTCTATAATGAACTTAGATTTACACAATCATAATTGATATTGCAAAGGCGAAATTCCTTTTATTTCAGCTCAAATCCCACGGTAAAAATTTAATGACGTCATATAATATTGTACCAACAACCAAGTATTATGCATTTATTCCTACCCCTTTCCTACCCCTCAACATACTCCCAGCTCCTGCTCCTCGCCCCCTACTCACAGACTTCATAAATCTCTCCATGTTAACGAGCACCGTTCACACAAGTTTTAAAATGGCCGTCATAACTCCCACCGTTAAATCATCCTTCCTGGACTCATCTGTGCTCTCAAACTACGGCCCCAACTTCAACTTTCCTTTGCTATCCAAGATCTGGAACGAGTTGTTGGTTCCCAGCTTCACGCCTCTGTCTTGCTCCAATCCTTCACGAACCCCTCCAATCGGGTTTCTGTGCCGCCGCAATACAGAAATAATTTTGGTCAAAATGCCAACTTACTTATTGTTCATCTTCGACCAGGGCTCCCTCTGTCGCCTTGTCTGCATTCACCTCTCTGCTGCCGTTGATACCATTGATCCTTCCATCCTACTCCACCGCCCCTGCACTTACCTCAAACTTGATGGCTCTGTCCTTAAATGGTTCTGTTCCTACCATTCATTCCGTCTCCACTTCATCTCCACAAAGGCCTTCAACTTTGGCCACGGCACCGTCTCGAGCTCCGTCCCGTTTTATAATATACACTTATTTAATGTTTTATCATTCAGATATCGTTCAGCGAATCAGCTGGAACCTTCCTCAGTTGAATCTCAACAGTACAGTCCCTCACCTGTTTGGCTCCCATTAGCGCCTCAGGAATCGACAATGTCAGACTGCTTCGAGGTTCACTGCACCTGATAGTGACTATGCTGAACTTCGGACATTTGCTTGATTCCAAAATGTCATTGGAACGCCAGATCAGAAAGTTGACCTGTTCAGCTTTCTGCCATATAACGTCCGAGTCCATTATTAACACTGTATCTGAGCCACTAGGCACGCAACCCATCCCTTTATCTTGTTGGCATTTAATTCACCACTGTTCTGATAGTGGGTTTTTCTAATTTTACTTTGCATAAAGTGTAGATTTTCCAGACCCTTGTAGCCCATGCACTGGAGGCTGGTTTTAAGAGTTATCTAAATATTAATTCTTCTGGTTAAGGCGATGATAAATCTCTTCTTTGAGATGTTTCTATGTTCATATTTTCCTATGCCATATAAACCATTTTCGGAGGCGCCGTACTTTGAATGAGACCTTGAACTGAGCTTTCGCCTTCAGTTGGATGTTAAAAAATCAGTTGGCACAATTCAAAATGTGCAAGATGCTTCTCTGTGTGTCCTGGCAAACAATTCCCCATGTACAATAATTACTCACTTCCTGATTTTCTCGGACATTGCTGTGCGCAAACTGTTGTGTTTCGAATCTAGAGAAACATCATTTCAGTGATCAAACAGTAAATCTATGGAACAGGTTCCCGAGGGAGACGTTTGAAGCACTCAGTGTTGATTTGTTCCAAAACAGATTGGAAAGTTTTCTTTTATAATATAATATTCCGGAATCAAACACTTAGGTAGTTCTGGGCATATGTGCTTGCGAACGCCAGGAATGTGGAAGACGAACTAAATGGACCTCGGTCACTTTCATTGAATATTTCTTATGTTCTTATATTTTAATCACAAATACACAGAAATTCCAATTTGCAGTTTACACTCTGAGTTCATGTGACGTTGAACACTTATTATATCGCATCACTTCTTCAGACTTTTGTGGCTGAAAGTAAAGTTACAGAGATATTTGTGATTCCTACGGTTTCCAGCGTCCCCTTTCTCACCTTTCAATGTTTTATTCACTGTCTGTAGATTTATAGATTATAGGTTTATAGATTATCACAAAAAAGGCAAGGCAACAATTCTCAGCATGTGTGCCGTTAAATCTGATAAATTTATGTTTTACAACATTCAATTGGGACTTCATTGAGTAGAACAAAACTGCAACAACTTGCATTGATATTGTTCTAAACAGAGCGCTCCAACGTAGCCATAGATGCTTATACCCATTCCACGGCGCCTATAACTGATTATACAATTGCAAACCACAGAGCGCATTTTCAAGTCAAAATATTAAACATTTTAATGTTCATTATAATGTCTCATGACTCTACATTTGTCGACGAACATGGACAAAGTCATGGTAAGCTACATTATCGCCTGCCCTTTGCCTGATGAAATCAAACAAACCTGAATCCAGGACAAATTTTAAACTGTTATCTTTGGAAGGTTGGAATATCAGGCAATATTTCAACACAAACCCGCTTTGTAATACAAGTGGCAATGTTTTCCTTAAGCAACATGTTGAATTCAATCTTTCAACGTAAAGAGGGAAGACTGCTTCCCTTTAAGCGAGGCTGACACTCAGACGTCCTCAGGTAAACATCCAGACCTGAGCCAGGCTACACACCGAGCAGAGCCAGGGTGTCTACCAGAATTGAACCAGGCGGGTACCGAAAGCTGAGCCAAGCTGACACCGGAACTCAGCTCGGTTGATACACAGGGAGAGACCCAAGCTGAAATAAAGTGAACGAGCCCGGCTGACACCCAGACCTGAGCCAGACGGTAAACCCAACTTAAGCTAGGCTAACTCCCCGGTATGAATCCAGATTGATATTAAGACCTGACCGAAGCTGTTATCCAGATCTGAGCCAGCCTAACACCTATTCCTGAGTGAAGCTTTGTCATGAGACAGGCTAACATCCAGACTTGTGCTAGGTTAATATCCAGTCACTGAGCCAGGCTGACATCTAAAACGGGAAGGAATACTTACCATTATAGAGTAACATTCCAGTGAAAGTATCAAGGAATTTCAAAAATCAAAAGAGGCATGGGTCGTACTTCAGAACAGAACAGCATCAACAGGAATCCGATCTACTATTAAAAAGAGAATTTGTCATTGCGACATTCATTCTTCTCTGTCCTTTCTGTGTTTGTAGCCGAAGTGTTTGTAAGCTGTTATGATTTCTATTTTCTATTCATTTATTATTTATTATTCATTTTTACTTTTGACTAACACAAAACATGTCAATGAGCTTCACAGTGATGGGGTTGTACGCTGAGCATCGGGGAAATGAAGTTGACCATATGCATTGTCGAAGTGGTAAGTTTTCAGATGGGAATTAAAGATTGCAAGAGAGGGGAAAAAGTGGCGAATACAAACAATGAGATCCAGAGATTGATAATGAATGAAGACTTGTTCATTGGTGATGTTAGAGAGTGTGCTGGTGACGGACAAAAAGACCGGGTTTAGCTGAGGCGACGTAATTGGCAGCGATGTACAATAGCGGCTGATTAGAGAGAGAGCGAGTTGCTACAGTGTGAAAGAATATAGATGTGAGGGTAAGCATTTTGATGTCAATTCGTTCTGAGTCAAGTCCCCAATGGAACCCGGAAAGGGTGATTTATGAGTGGGTGAATTTTATTAGAAGTGAAGATATGGCCGGTGGGGTTTAATATTAAATGGACCGTGTGGAACGTGGAACTGACAGAGAGCACCACATATGAGTGTGCAAGTGGTTTCAAGGAATGAAGTGATAAAAGTTTGGTTAATATTTTCGAGTAAATTTGGCGAGAATTAACGGTACAAGAAAACAGCAACTGATTACATTTCTAAAGCACCTTTGATGCTGGAAGAACGACAGAAGTTGCTGGAAAGTCAGAGATTTGAAACCGAGGAGGCGGTAGCGAACTGGAGGGCTGCAGGGCACAGAGGGTGGCCGAATATGTTGCCGAAGAGAAATGTCTCTAGATGTGCTTTGAAGGAGGCCTGGAAGGCAGAATGATGAATGGACTTTCATGGCAGAGGTGAATCCACGTCAGCGCCTCCATACATCGAGTCCTGATAGCATCACCCTTCTTGCATTTACTCGCTCTACAATTCTTGGGGCCCGAAATGGAACCCCGTCGAACCGCTTGACCCTCAAACGTGCTTCATCACCCACATCCGCACCATGAGCCGATCCTGCTTTCCACCCATCTGCAAAGTTGCCCCGCTACACCACTATCTCGCACCAGAGACCCCCGAGACCCTCATCCACGTGTTCAATACATCCAGGCTGAACTGCGCAAATTCCCTCCGACCTCAAAATGCTGCAGATCATCCAGAACTCTGCAGCCCGTTCGTGTCCCGCACCAGGGTCCATACCTTGAGTCCTGACACCAGCTCCCTTCTTGGATGCACTCACTCTACACATCACGAGGCCCATATGGAACCTCGTAGTCCTGTACGCCTTTCAACCGTACTTCATCCGTGCCATGACACGATCCTCCTTTACCTTGCGTTTCAAATAGCGACATATCACGTCTTGGAGACTTCTGAAAGCGCTTAACAGAATATACTGTAAAGTGGATTGACTCTGTATTTGACTGTGAGCATTGCAACAACTTCGACTATGTCGAAGTTGATGCAATCCTACAGGAGAATTTTCAACATAAGAGCATGATACAAAGAATCTGGGTATTGGAGGAACTAACATTGTTGAATGAAAAATTATGATTTATATCCTATCTCTTGGTCAACAGACACAAACCTGTTGGCCTTCTATTGGCTCGATTCCACATCAGCCGGGATGTAAGGGCAGCCTGAGGCTCCTATTCGCCAGAACCAACTATCTCCATCACCCAAGGTCCGTTGACTTATACACCGTCACATCCAGTTACAAAAGCGAAGCTGTGATTGATATTCTCGTGTCCAACATGCAGATAATCCAGTCTGTTGCCAACACTATCCCCTTCCCCTCACAGACTGCACCGAAATCTGCTTATTTACCTTCAGCCCGCCTCTCCTTATCTCTCTAGTTACTAGTCTCTCAAATGAAACTCGGCATGTGCTCTCTCGACATCATTTTATCTCTTGGATTGTACTCCTTCCGCGCACCAAATTCAGCTCCACGTTTACCCCAGTCCGTGCCACATTGCACTGGCTCCCTGTCCTAGAGCGGATCGATTTCAAGATCCTCACCACTCTCAGCAAATGCCTCCCCTCCTCTGCGCACACCCTACCACTCTGACGTCGTCTCTCCTCAAAACTGTGCCCGTTGCATTCTTTCCTCCGGGTCTGGCCTCCTCCTTGTCGGCAGAGTCCTCCGTTCCAGCTTCGGCGGCCGTGCCTTCAGCAAATTTGCTCCGAGAATCTGGAAGTCTCTTCCTAACTCCTTTAGCCTCGCCCCCTCGCTTCCTATTTTCAGGTCTCTGCTGAAGACCTTTATTTTCGACGGCGCCTTTGGTCACCTTCCTACCCCGTCCCGTAGCTTGGCCCCGGGATCCGTTAGAGTGAAAGGCTCTCAGACGCCGACTGCCTTGGAGAGCACTATATAAATCCAAATTGTTGTTGTTAGCAACATTGTAATTCTCAATCCTTCCATTGGTACACTGTACACTTGCTTCAAAGGCGCTGCCTTCACTCCCTTCCTAAAGAAAATATATCCTCAATTGACCTATCGATGTTCCCAAATTAACATCCCCTCTAAATCCTGTCATTCTTTCAAGGTGCAGTCCTGTTGCTCAGTGGTTTGAGTACTTGCCTCACAAGCGAGAGACCAGTGTTCGATTCCCGGTAGGGCGAAACGTTTAGCCGCTTTGCTTACTCTCCGCGCGTCTTCTAATAATACAGAAACCAGTTGTTAGTCGATGAGCGAATTTTTTTTCTAGGGCTGATAAGTGTTTCACAAGAAAAACATTATATTAATACAAATTTGGTCGCACATTCCACGGATGTTTGTGGAACACTGCTGTGTACAAAATGTTAACAATAAAATGTTGTGGCTAACTCAGTTTATTCAAATATAAGACAACAATTATACGTAAAACATATACTCCCCGGTTCCGGAGCAGTCAGCGTGCTTTGACCCTCCACCTCTGCCCTGCTCGTTCTCTTCCGATTCTGCTGCTTTATGTCAACAACCTTTCAGCTTGATAACTTTTTGTCCATCCAATCTGTTGTGAGGCACGTAGGCCTTTCGCTACTGGGCAAAGGGTCAAGTTCCGTGTTACGTCTGTTTATCCCAAGAACCAGACATTTTGACTAAAAACAGATTGTATCATCCCAAGCCCAATGTTTTCTTACTGTAAAATGTCATGTTGACCATTTCTTCCTAACCAGAAAAAGCAGCTTATGTTATTGACAGATGTTGAGTGATGGTTCGAGTACAAAATGGTGTTATCCGCCACTTTGATTCATATCAACAAGAATAGCAGCTTAACATTTCAATTTCATATAAACAAGAAATCAATTGCCTCTCTTTTGTTCTCTCTCTTCCATTGTGCTTCTGGCAATTTTTAGAAGACGGACACGATAAGAAAATGATATATGGCAGTGTAAGTATGAGGCTAGCGACCATATAAAATTACGAGCCGAATGTTGAGTCGAACCTTGGATAACGAGCGTACAGATCGGGAATTGGCTTATTCAGATTGGATGCCGCGCAGTGTAGTGGAAAGTCTCTAAGTCTACAAAGTACATGCTCCACACACATGTTTTTTGTTTCTTGTCCAATACTCCTTTGCTGGAGGTTTGCCAATGATAATCCAGTGAAGGTGTCATCCAGATTTGATAAATTGATTCGCAATCCAGATTAATGACAATTACACGATGCAACTGAATTCATTCATAGAATCAATGCTGGAATTTTTTTATTATTTCCAGATCATGAATTTGATCTGTTTGGAATAAGTTTACGTGCTGATCCAGGCTGATAATAGTCAGCGATTGTACATAATAATTATATATCAAAATTAATAATATGTTTATGACATCATCAAAAACAAGTTCTCCTTACAGAATAGTTTTTCTTTTTTTGGCATTTATATTATTATTCAAAGCTGTATAGAAATGTTATCTTCAGACTATCAGTCTGGGATTTTTCAGGTGCCAGACCTGATATGAGTACGGCTTCCAAAATTAAACTACATTCCTCAAATTTGATGAGGAAACAGTCACCCACTGTGAAAGATGAAACTCAAATGAAACGAAAAACTGTGGGGAAAACGGATTTAATGGTCATGACTGCACTGCTACGTAACAGTTACAGCATTGCTTGAACATTTTCTCAGGGAAGTCAATCCTCTCCTCGAATGGTAAGATCGAAGTCAATAATGATTTTCCTTTACAATTTAAAACGGAGCAGACTTCAACTGCTAAATTACATCTGAGAATGCATCCTGTGCAATAACGTTTCCAAATACCATCTCAACTCTCCAACCATATAAAACTACATCTTGTGAATATGATCTTCTTCTTCCAGTGTCAAATGGATTGGTAGAGTTGGAATATAAGGAGTGAAATGTCATGTGGTAATTGTGCTGCGGCAACGTTTTACAATCAATCAGTATAAAAAATCAAATTTTCTTAACCAATTGAAGCAACAGAGCAAATGGACATTGAAGAATCTTCTTCATTTGCTTTCTAAACTTGCTCAGATTTACCGCATAGGTGCAAGTGTTTGTACATTACCTCAAAAGCTGAAGCATGAATCCAGTCTGTTGGATTGTATTACGAATGTTACTTTCATTATTTTGATAGTTGTAGTTTGCAGTCGACCAATTTATCGAATAGACAACATTGGTCATCCACAAAAGCAGAAAACTGCCTATTATAGCGAAGAGCAAAATTATGGATTTCCTGCGTTTCATCATTTCGGGATCATTATTTTTATTAGAACTGCTGTCACCTCGGATTCTCCAGCGCGCTCTGCTGGCTTCTAAAATATGCCTTACAGTCAAAGTGTTGATAAATATAATGAGAACGGATACACATACAGGATTGAATGTACGGATCAACCATTCGTACGATCTCCAATATGGTGAAGTGTGATAACTGGGTTTTGTCTGCAGTATTTCGGTATATTATTAATTATCACACCAAGAATCAAAATGAAATAGAATGGAATGCACTGCGCAGAGCTGAGCACATATACTGTGGCTATAACCAAACTGGCCGATTTTACAGAGCCAAATCTGTGTTTTATTTTCTGACAATAAATGGCGACAAAGCGATCAAAAGTAAAACGACTGTTAGCCAGATACAACATCGAGTCACGGAAGCGAGCAAAACAATTCGTAGCTGACACACAGAAATGAAGTACAAGAAGCTGAAACGGAAATACATATTATTAACGCGATTCAGTAAAACATCATTGATAATAACCATTAGATCCGCCGCTGCCATGGCCACCAGGAAGAGAGTGACGACATTGGATAGTCCGCACCTTCCCCGGGACAGGATTACAATCGCCAACAAGTTCTCTGAAAAGATGAAAAATACGGGGTTCACGTCCCAGCAGAATTGTGCCAAATCTTTCAGATATGATTGAAGATCACAGGTTCACAGACACCGCCATACAACAACAGCGGAGGAGAGCAGGCACCTGGTCTAGTGTGTGATAACTGCCAGTCACCTTATAGACTCACAGACTCGGAAAACCTCTCTCATCTTACCAATAATGCGCGGCCATGTGGCATTAGCCTCTTGTTGGCTTGCCAGGGGCCAGGCGAGAGTCTCCACTGATCTCAGCCCAACCACAATCATAGCAAAACGGAGACATGTGGAAGTCGGCATCTCCTTAAGAAGGCAAATTAGACTTATCCACTGAATCCTTACAGACGTGATGTCCAACTGTCCACAGTACATATATATGTAAGGTACGGGGAAGTCTGCAAAATGTGAATCAAGATAAATAAACGAAACTGGGAACTGCCCCATTCTGGAATGTAATTGACATCCAGGTCTAATGATTGTCTGTGAGAAGTTCCTCTGCACGGATGGGCTGCTTTATTCGCCTACAAAATGCACAGCAACTGCATTTTACAGCACAACAAGTGAGACGTTCGGAGACAAACTGCTGATTTTAACGGCGTTATTTCAAACATAATGATTATTTTCCCAATGAATAATTTAGCAAACAGGTAAAATTTAATAACTGAAATAAACTTTAGGTATGGATATGTTAGCATATTACCAGACTTTGATTTCTATAACGAATAGAGAACTGTTAACAACCTAGCTGGTACTCCATCCACTGCAAGAAACGGGTAGTAAATTGCTTCTATTTCATATAATTTTGAAGATGACATGGCAAGACATGAGGAGCAGCGTTGTTGCCGAATACAGAGTCTCCAACTAACAGTTTGAAATAACGCATTGAGAGGCAATATTATTCATTCTGATGGGAAACCTCTGGGGAACCTTTATCATGTGAAATGTCAGTCACCGTCCCTGGATAGCAAGTCAAGGAATCCTCATATCTTTGACACATGAATATCGAGCCAAGTAATCTTCATTTCTATTTCACGGGGAGACATGCAGCACAGAGGCTAAAGTGCTCGCCTCCCAAGTGAGAGATGTGGTTTGATTCCTGCCAGGGCAAAACCTTGCGCAAATTTCCTTACTTCCAACCAATGATAATAATCCCTCAAGAATATAAAATTAATAAACTGGTCACTTAAACCCATGTCCGTTTGCGGGCACTGCTGTGCTTAATTAGGTGCTGCAGCTCACCCATAATTATACAGTTAATATACCGTTCAATATATTCTGTGAAGCTGTGACTTCCAGAAGACACAAAAAGCGCTATTTCAAATGCATGGATTCGGATTTTAATCATTATTTCACAGAGATTATTGGAGAAATATTCACCTTGAATGCTAAGCGTCAGTAAGCTTTAATCACTACAATTCACTGAGATATTCTGCGTCTTGTTAAAATCGTTTCGTGAAATAAATCGTTTCTGACTTACTTTGCTTTTGAAGTTGGCTTGCCAGAATGCAACTCAACAGCAAACATGAATCTAAGACACTTAGCAATTAAGCGAAGCGGAGACTTGAAGCTTTTCATTTTATTATTGCAAGTTTATCGTTGAACACCCAATGGAGTGCAGCATGCAAGAAGAGATCCATGGTGTCTTTCAAAATAAAATGTTTAATCCTTAAATTGGACACAGCGGAAGTCGTGTCGGGAGGGAATCTAAAATTGTTGGACAGCACATGATGTAAACGTACTTGGCGTCACAAGCATCCCAGCTCAATATGGAAATCTCTCTCTCACAGTATGTCCTTTGCACCCAATTCCCGAGAGCTGTTGGTGCAGGTTCGCAGGAGTGCTATGGACACTCACTTTAAAACCTGAAATTCCGAAGCTTGCCATTGAAAGCACTGTTTGGCAAGCTTTCGTGCTGATTACAGACATAACTCTGCGTTATTGTTTTGACTTAGAGGGTTAAATGAAGCTCAGTGTGAAAATCAATGACCCTATGACGAGACTGCCCTTCGAAGTCCTGTCGATGAGTCAGATTTGCTGACCTGTTATCGGCAGTGCCTGGAGTCGTGGGTACACGTGGCCATCACGGACGGTTGTCTAGATTCTGCAAGCTCGACACCCTGGAGCCATTTCTGCTCTTAGTGTCCCCGCTCGTTTACTCTCCCAAGGATGATGCACACTATTAAAACGCATGACGTCCGACAGAGCGGGTTTTGAACAGTCACTGGAAGGATGGCCATAAACACCGGGAGGAAAAACAAAGTGAACACTAAGCGGCTGCGTCAATTCACCATCATTTTTTCTGACGCTCAGCTTTTAGTTCAATTGGATACAGCAGCTGTAACCGTTTGTGTTGATACTTTGAATCAACAATGACTTTAGTTTCCGATAAAGGAACACTTGGGGCAGCTTTTCCGTCCAAAATGTTGTTATCAAGTGGAATGATCTTTTCCGTGATAGATTTCAATTCAAAATCGAGATCAGTGCTCATTGCATCGTAACTAAGAACAAGCTTGATTGTGTAATATTAGTTCAAGCAAAAAATTCCCACAATCCATTGAAAAATTCCCGAAAATATTACTTCTCTTCAGATCATAAGCTCTGCTCACACTAAGCAACGCTGCAGTCATTTCAGTTAATTTGCCAACAAAACATCACCTTTGTATACAATCCGCGAAATTTGAAAAGCAGACTTCTGTTTCAATGAACTTATTTCAGATTGAGTTGATGCCCGCCTGTTAATCAGCGATTCAGCGGAAGACGCTCTGGGAATCCTTGAGGCGAGGAGTTTTGGTAGTGTAGAGCTGTACTGATCAGTCGCCCGCACTGAGCTCGGCATCAGGGCGGAGGTCACAGTGCAATCCCCGGATACCAAGAAGAACGGCCCAGGAAGGGACCGGAGCAGATCAAAGACCGCCAGTAGATCAGCAGTGAGATCTCGCTCCTGAACAGTCGGTTAAGCGCTGCCTCTTTAACAATATCTAATCAGGGGGATCAGCTAATGCTATTGATTTCTAAACGTTTATTTGTCCGCAACGAGTTACTCAAATGTTAATTCATGTCATAATGTTTTCTCAATGACATCAAAAGCGTTCCCAAGAAAGTAATTTGATGCTGAAGTAGTGACATTGAAATTGAATGATTAAAACGAGGAAGGGTTTCCCAATCATGGATCATGATCCATGCCCTCTGAATATAAACGCTTCAGTCGAAAATTTCGTAATATTTGTAACAGAATATTTTTGATCGACAAATTGCTCTTGATTTCTTTACGGGTAGTATTGCTTTCAAGCGAAAAATCAAGAGTTTGTAACGCTGATGAATTTATCTTTGCTAATTCAAGTGAATTCGTAAACCGATATTATTGTCAATATTGATGAACTTAGAATTAGTATATTAAGCATTCAAATTTTATTCAGATTAATTTACACTAAAACAAGTGTTGGTGCCAAGGCTGAAATGGTAAATCACAATATTCGATGAGAGGTAGACACAGACTGTTGATGTGTATATATGGTCATTGTTACTTCTGTAGCTTTTTCAAGCATATAATTCCAGTTTTAGTTGCTCCTATAACAAATGGCAATTCATATTTAATTGTTGTCGTCGAATAGCGAATGTAAACAAATGTGGTTTCTCATCTGGTAATAAACTCTGTTCTTATCCAGTAACACTCCTCTTCTTTAGTTCTTTGTCCAAAAAAAATCTTTCTTTTAATCAATTAGCATTATTTCAAATGCAGACTTCTGTTTTGAGGCTTTGTAAGGCTTTGCAGCAGACGAGGTGGCCGAGTGGTTAAGGCGATGGACTGCTGATCCATTGTGCTCTGCACGCGTGGGTTCGAATCCCACCCTCGTCGCTTTAGATACTTTGAAAAATGAGTTGGTTTGCCGAATATTTACTTTACCCGAGGTAGTTTGGTTCTGTGAAGGGCATTGCGAGGTTTCAATGGCATTACTCGGCATGAAAACCAATGATATTTGTGCTTTCATGATGCGTGAACAATTTGCCAGGTCTTGACCTGCTCTTTACACCTTTCTGCTACGATGATAAACACAGAAAAATCAGTGTAGGACCTTAAGTTTCCAATAATTTACACTGAGAGAAAGGGTATATACGCATAAAGCAGTGAAATCAGACAGATGAACACTAACAAGAAATATAACAGATAATGGTAAATTCCACCCACGTTCTCCCTTTTGATAATTATGGAGTTTTAAATATGGGAATCAAATTATTTGCAGGTATGAAACAATTTTAGAAACGTTTTCACTATTCCTTGCCTTTATATATTTCATTTGATACGAATTTTACTGCCGTTTTCTCTACTCAGTGTAAGACACTGATATCTTCAAACCCACATTGAACAGATATCATCTTGGCTCACTTTCCGATTCGTTGCTTGATCTGAAGTACAAGTCATTTTGTGCGACATTGCTGGGCACAAATTAGCTGCAAAGTCGTTGTCACAATTAATTTACACAATAAAACTTTACAGCTTTTGAAATTATTAATGTGAGTCCTGGTTAATGGGGCTCGTAGCATAATTGTCGAATTCACTTCATCGCATCAGCTGTAACCTGATGTAGTTTCATATTTGGGTGGAGAATGTAGAAGATTGAACGCAAGGACTAATTTGGAAAAAGGATTTTATTTTTTGTAAACTGACAATTTCGTCACTCAAAAGAAAACTTTGGTTCAAGCTGCAATTTCTCTTAACATTTACATGGAATGGAAAGCACATTTTCTTTCATGAAGCACACATCTGATTCATTTGCTGGGTTAGCGAACCACTGAGCTTGGCTGTATGAAGCTCTGTACCAATCAATGGGTC
>NW_024705823.1:0-22767 GCF_018977255.1 Callorhinchus milii | reverse complement strand
GGTTATATGCCCGTCTGTGGGTTATATGCGTCTGTGGGTTATATGCGTATGCGGGCTATATGCGGGGAAATATGGTAATTAGCAACCTAATAATGAAATTAGTTTTCTGCACACAAACATTATTATTGTAATATTTGCCAAATTATTTGTTTCATAATAGTAAACAATGAACCTGAGTTCTTAGCGAAAGATTCAATAAAACTGTACTTTACATTGCCATGGTGAGGCCTCGTCCCGTGCAGAGCCCGCGGCCTCGCCTAGATTGCCCAACCGGAGGAGGTAACACATTTCCAGGCTGGGGGCTGGGCCGCACTCCCCACCCACGCTGCAATAATGCTATGTAAGCGCTTCAATATTAATATATACGGACTTTATATCAGTAACTGCACGCATTGGGTTGGTGGAGGACATAAGACCGTGAAGAATGAACCTCAGCGTTGTGTGTATATTTTTTAAGCATTGTTAATGCGAATGAAATTTTTAGCGACCGTGTGTGCGTTGCTAGAGGCAACTTCTGTCAGCGTTTCGCGCATGCGCAATTGTGTGCTTTGTCCCGCGCCGGGCGGCAAATTTACATAAATAAATAAAAATAAATCGCACAAAAACGCTATTGTAACAAATTTTAAGGTAACGGACGGTAAAACAGAATAGGGCTTGCCCACCGCGGGGCTTCCGGTGTGGTAGCTGGCAAATTTTTGTTTACGTTAACCCCACCATTTGAGAGCCAAATCCCTCGCAAGCGCACGTGCGCCGACAGACGGACGGACAGTCAAAAAATTATTTTATAGGTTAGATTATGCAATTGTATTCACTCAGCAGCAACATCACCCCCTACTGCAAACACTTGGCAGAACCCTCTGGAAACAAATATTCTTCAGATTCGGTAAGGCCTGCCTGGGTAAATAAGCAGAATAAAATATTTGTAACTAGGAAACGAGTCTTGGCTGTTTTGATGTGTTGATGTGCGCTGTGTGTTTATGTGCATCAGCTTCTGGCCTCTGGCTGATGAACCGGGCATCAACCCGGGCGACCTCGACTTGACCCCCCGGCCTGAGCGGAGGCTCCTGTTCCAGGGGAAAACCTTCCAGTTCCTGCACGCCAAGCAGGTGCCATTCCATGCTTGTTCCGCTCCACACGTGTTTCGTTCCAAGCGTGTGCCGCTCCACACGTGTTCCGCTCCATGCGTGTGCCGTGCCACGAGTCTCAGGGTCAGGATCATGTTCTTGGCTCGGCTCCGTCTTGGCCTCTAACTCAGCCCAGCTCAGGCCGTGAGCCACTCAGTCGTTTCCAAAGAAGCGTGAACAGGGGGAGAACATACCCTGAATTCCAGTAAGATGGAATTCAGGGCAAGCCACGGTGGCGAGATGTTAACGGCCTCGCCTGATATGCAAGAGGTCGTGGGTTCGATCCCGACCCAAACGCCTGCTGTATATTTGTAGTTTGCGTCTCTTTCTCTCCCGGTGTCTCGTGGAATTTTCTCCGGGTCCTCCGGTCATTTGGGACCAAGTCGCTACTGAAAAAGAGCTTTATAGCTCAGTGGGCGTTACCTGGTAAAAAATATTTTTTGTTTAATAGTATTTATTTTAGCCTCCAATAAGAAATAAAAATACAATGATTTGCCCAGAAAAATCCGAGCGGGGCGCAGTGCACGCATAAGAACACTTTAGTAGAAGCGACGCCGACGTGACCACGCGAAGTAGGAGATGGTGCGTGTCGTGTGTGCACCGGCGATCTTGAAGCTGCACGTGCGTACCGGGCCCTCCGCCCACGGCGCCTGCAGCCTTTGGCGTTGTCACAGGAGAGCGTTGTATGTACGCATATGTTGTGACTGTGATTGTCAGTGTGTGGCAGAGGTGTGGACTCGAGTCATGTGACTTGGACTCGAGTCAGACTCGAGTCATGAATTTGATGACTTCAGACTCGACTTGGACTTGCATAACAATGACTTTGTCCCACCTCTGAGGTGTGGACTCGAGTCATGTGACTTGGACTCGAGTCAGACTCGAGTCATGAATTTGATGACTTCAGACTCGACTTGGACTTGCATAACAATGACTTTGTCCCACCTCTGGTGTGTGGTGCCGGGCTTACGAAGCCACGGCGGATAATGTGTTGGCATTATGTGTAGCCCGCTTACTGGACGTAGTACCAGCCCTAGCGGGGCTTGGGTGAGCGATGGTCAGCACGGAGACACCACGTACAGTGTGCGGTGTGGGCTCCCGGTGGGGGAGCGAGAGGGAGTTTCAGCCAGCCAGGGTTACGTTGGGGCATGATACGCTGCGTGACTTGCCGACACGTGACCGGATGATATTGGAGGGGGGGCACCGTGGACGGGGGCCTATGGGCGGTCACGTGGTATTAAAGAGCTCTCGGGGAGCTTTCAGGAAAGACCTCGAGAGATCTAGAAGGTGGGCGGGGTGAGGGGCGGAGCCAGTCCCAGCCCAGGCCGATATAATGGGGGCCCCGTGAGGGGCTTGGGGTTCTTCTTGTTGCTGGTGATGAAGATCCACGTCAGGTAAAAGAAGCCTCTAGCCACGCAGTCCGGGACCCAGCTTGTGGTCCGGGCCGGGATAGCGAACCATGCCTAGTTCTGCCGTAGCGTGGCTAGATTAGCATTCAACACCCAAGTGTAGGTTGTGTTGTGTTATGTTGAGTTCTGAATAAATAGTGTTGCTCCCAAGACAACATCTGCGACTCAGTTGGACTCACTACATATACATTAAACTTATTTTGGACCTTACATAGCCAACCGTGTGAATTGGAGGTGCCGACGTGGGCCGTCTTCTGTGTTCCAGCACAAGCGGTTGGCGGTACCGATCGCGCTGGCGGGCGGCGCGGCATTGTGCCTGTGCTCCCCCGGCCAGCGCGCCGAGCCGCGGCACGGAGAAGGTTTCTGCGTGGTGGAGCCAGAGGCTGGCTGTTCGCAGCCCTCGTCCCAGGTGCTGGCGCAGGACGCGCGAGCGTGGGCTGCCCAAGTCGGCGTACGCCTCCGCACGTGAGTCCAGTGGCGCTCGAGGGGGCCACCGGCCGCTCGTCGTCGTCGCGCACACGGGAGGGCGTCCTCGGGAGAAACGCGACCATGCGGCGTGATGCGGCATGACTCGGCGGCCCAGTGGAAGCCCAGCGGCGGAGCGTTCACCGCTCGTTGCAGACGTCCACGGTTCGGATCTGGCAAATTACTCCGATTGGGAAACACGTAGAAATCGTCGCCCCCTGCTCGGAAAAATGGCCTTGAGACTCGGTGAGGCTTTCGTGGGTAAACGGTGTCACCAGCACAAAGGAGATACACTTGCAAAGTTTGACATTCTCACAAACTTCTGACAAGGGTTTATTTATCATCATCGTCATCAGCAGCAGCCATGATCAATCCACTGCTGATATTGCTTGTATGACTGCTGCTGATGAATCAGAAGAGGTGGGTGTTTCTGGGAACAGTGTATTGAGTGCTGATGCTTGATTTCAGCATTTGGTATGTGGGAAGAAGTTGGCATGTGCTTGCGGGGCATGCGTATCATTGTTGGTATTTGTGTCTGATATCTAATAACTGGTATTTACTTTCAATATTCCTGTATATGTAGCAATATACATCAGACATTCATAGGCACCTTAGAAGTGCAGTGGGTATTCTTAGCGTTACACGCGGTTACCACTACTCACCTGGTGTAGCGTCAGCCATTGGTCAACAGGGGGTAACGGCGAGTACGGCCTGTATCAAGTAACGCCGTTAGGCCACGAAACCCAGAAGGTGGTTGGGAACCGGAGATACACACCCCAGGCTCCCGGTGGGGGCAGGGGATTATGCAATAGTCCAGGTCCCTCCAGAAGGTTCTAGAGAGTAGGCGTGGCCAGGGGCGGAGTGACCCTGGGAGCTGTATATAAGGCGGACCCCTGAACGGGTTTGCCAGTCGTCGTCAAGCTGAAGACCCGAAGAGCCAGCCTAGACTATGACCCTGGAACCCCCGAACCTGACGTCCTTCTAAGGGCCGGGACCGAGCGGGCCAGTGGCCAGGACCCGAGGACCTTGGCTGGTCTCCCCTTGGTCCCCCTAGCCGGAGGGCTGATATATAGAGGAAGTGGTCCCAGTGAGTCGGACACGCTAGCCCGGAGGCTGTACCTGCCCAGGGTATCGGGTGGAGGGGCCGATACCCCTTTGTACTAGGGACCTCGTGTTTCAGTTGTTCCTGTTAAATAAACGTGTTGCCTCCAGAAGAAGACTGTCTCCATCATTACCACTACAGAAGTTAAACACACTGTGCTGTCCAGTCTTGTTCACGTGTTGTGTTGCTGTGTTGTTGTGACATTTCCCTCTGCAGCCTCGGCCTGCGCACGATCACGGAGGCGGAGGTTGGCCTGGCTGTAGTCTACTGCTCGACGCACACCTACTGCAACCCCTCGGCACGGCTCCCAGGTGGGGAGCCTCCCCTTCTCTCAATCCGCACCTCCAATTAGTACCGTTGGCTACGTACGGTACGAAATAAGTTCTATGTCCAACAGAAAGGGCCCTTGGCTATTAACACCTGGCAGTTTGCCAGCATTGGTTCAAGCAAACCTGACTGCTGATGAGACATGGAATCTCGAAACCGGCATTGAACCAGTACTGCTGAAATGATACACTGCCAGAAGGCCTTGTGGCTGATGGAATGTGTAAAAACTACTTGTATTTTTATGTGGAGGGACAGTGAAGAAGGAGAATTACCTGATTATTTGTTTTGTCTCTTGTCTTGAGACGGAATTTGCCCATGCCAGTCTAAAACAGCCATTCCAACCAGGTCCACAGGAGCGCGTATAGAGGATGTCTCATGAGTCGACTTAACAACGTCAAGTGTTCAGTGCTTTTTGTTTATCCAGGGGGGACCACGATCGTCTCATCTGCCAGAGCTTTGCAGAATAAATCATACAGGGGAGACGAGAGGTGCCTCTACTCAATTGAACAAGAATCCACTGAATTGTTTAAATCCGGAAGCATTTCAATGGAGCTTGATTACACGCTGGACATCTCCTTCACTTGACGAGAGCAGGAGGTTTCTGAGAGGCTGTCCGGGTTTAACTTGTTGCGTGTCAGCATCTGCATGTCGGTTTGTAGCGAGTTTCGCAGCCCGAGCTTCTCCTCTGACCGCTCCACGTTTCCCGGCAGACGAGGTGAGCTGTGTGAACACGAACCCTCGCTGGGGCAACGCTGTCGCAGAACCTGGCTGGGGCAACGCTGTCGCAGAACCTGGTGCTTGAGCCCAGCGAGGGCGTGGCACCCGACTCTACGCTGTACGCCGCCGACACGCAGGACTCGTTAATCCTGGCCCGGTGCGTCCACCACCACCGCCGCTGTCTATCTCTCTCGAGCGCTTTACCACAACCCTCACGTCCTCGCTCGTACACGGAGATGCTTCGACAGGGAACGCTCTCCACACTCGCTCGAGCAGGGGCGCCGTGGTGGCGAGATGTCACTACCTGACGCCTGTATATTAGAGTTTGCATGTTCTCCGCCTGTCGCGGGTATTTTTGTCCGGGTCCTCCAGTTTTTTTCCTCCACATTTAGAATCAGCATCACGCGTTTAGAGAATATGGCTGTTAGAAATGTTCACGTGACAAGCCACTTCGTTGCGCTATAGTTTGTAGCCTGGTCGCTTCTGAAAAATAACTATATACAGTAGAATCTCTGGTCACGAACGCTTCTGACCATGACCAAATCGGGTTCCGACCAAAAAATTCACAATTTTTTAATCTGGTCACGAACACATACTTGGGTGGCGATCAAACACGGCCGCGGCCGATTTCCCCTTCCGCGCCATTTTTTTGTTGAATTACACAAAGCGTAACAGTTATGTATGTAACTTTTGTTTTATAAAATTCCTAGTAAGATATTAATTTTGTGAGTGTAGTCATACCCCTCCCCCCTCATTCAAGCCGTAATTTAGAGAGCGAAAGCGCTGAGTACGTAAATCGCTAACATAAGAACCCGTTAATCTCTTCTCGCATCATTCCTACGATGATGCGGTGAAGTAAACATTCATACGATATTACGGTGAATGCTTCCAAAAACAATACTGTACCCAAATATTAATAAATAATAATAGTTCAATTTGTAACGCGCGCAAATTTGCAGACGTAGTGGCCGCAACTCAGAGGCGCGGAGCCAAGCTCAGAGTCGCTCAAAAGCATGATTGTAGAGGTGAGTTTTTAAGTCTCTCTTGAAGGAGGCGATTGAGGTGATGCTGCGAATGTGCAGAGGGATATCGTTCCAGACTGTTGGGGCTGCCACCGAGAAGCGGCGCATAGACATGACCATCCTGGATCTTGGTATCAAGAGGAGGTCGTGAGTCGCGCTGCGCAGGCATCTGCCGTGTGCTGAGCTGCAAGTTGTCAATAATGAAGAAAGGTACGGCGGGCAGGCGGATATGAAGGCATTGTGGCAGAGGCAGGCGGTCTTGTATGTGACCCTACTGGCAATGGGAGCCAGTTGAGAGCACGGAGACAAGCTAGTGAGTCGAGACGGGGATGAGTGTGGGCAATGACGACGCGTGCTAGGTTATTTTGTAGTCTTTGAAGTTTCTTTAGGTTGCCAGCGGAGGTCCGGACTAGGACGGAGTTCAATAGTCAAGGCGAGACCCAACTATGCAACATGCCAATGTGTTGGCAATTTCAGTAGAGATGAGAGGACGTATGTGTCTAAGAGCCTTCAGGTGAAAGTTACATGAGCTGATGATATGGTTGGTTTGACGGTCGAAGGATAAAGTTGAATCTAGGATGACACCGAGGTAGCTGAAGTGGTCGGTGAACTTGATGCTGTGACCGAAGATGTGTATGTGTGTGGGGAGTGCTGCTGAATTGAGACGTTGCTTGGTACCTAACATGATGGCCACTGACTTTTTCGGATTAAGGGCTAGGTTGTGTGCAGTGAACCATTGTTGCACGGCGGTGGTACATTCCGAGAGCCTCTCGAATCCAGATGCATTGCTAGAATCGATGGCGGTGAATAGAATCGTGTCATCCGCGTATGAGTGATGCTTAACACCGAAGCTTGCAATGAGCCGGCCGATCGGGGAAGTGTAGGCTGTGAAGAGCAGGGGACCTAGAACAGAGCCCTGGGGAACCCCGCATAATGCTGTTGTTTCAGGCGATGTGGACATGCCCACCCTGACTGAAGATTGCCGGTCAGAAAGGTACGAAACTATCCACTTGAGTGCTGAGCCGCATATACCGAAGTCGGATTTCAGGAGGGAAGTAAGGAGCGAATGGTTGATGGTGTCGAAGGCTGACGAAATGTCCAGACTTACAAGTGCAACAGTTGAGCCGGAATCAATGATCGTTAAAATGTCATCGAGCACTCTAGTGAGTGCTGTTTCTGTGGAATAGTTTTGACGGTAAGCTGACTGGAAGCAGCAGTAGTTTGCGGAGGAGGTGATGTGTGGTTTTAGCTGGGCGAGGGCTAGTCGTTCAAGGAGTTTAGAGAGGTTCGAGAGGTTAGTGATGGGACGATAACTAGATGGGTCATCCGGATCTAGACTTGGTTTCTTTAACAAGGGAGAAACCAGGCCAGTTTGAGGTTGGACGGAAAACACCCCGAAGAGAAGGAGGCATTTGCGATGTTCCTGATCATGATGGCGAGTTCCGGAGCACATTGCTTGAACAAGGAACCTGGGAGCACGTCGAGTGGAGATGACTTCAAATGAAGTGATTCAATTAAAGAGAAAACGTCTTTTGTAGACACCGGCTTTAGCGTAGTTAGAAGAGTGTCTGGGTTAGTGCTTACAATTTTAGGTACCATGAGCGGGGTACAATGGTGCGATGTGTCAGTAGACGTGCACGAGTTTGCGACGGCGATTAGCTTGTTGGTGAAGTAAGTATTAAAAGAGGTGGCAAGTTTCAGTGAGGCAAGGGGATCGCTAAGGTGAGGGACCATGGTGCTACCAGGATGTAGAAGATCTTTGAGGTTTTCCATAGAATGCGCGGTTTCCGGTTGCTTTTTTGATGCGTTCCTCAATGTAGGAGGAACGTGAGACAAGGATCAGTTTGTTAGTTTTCCTGCAGGCGACTCTGTAAGCAAGTCGATCAGCAGGTAGACCACTGCGGGATGCGATACTTCAAGCGCCTCCTGGTTCGCTTAGCAATGATGGCATCTCTTGAGAGCCAGTGAGTGTCGTGGAAGACTGCCTAGCGGTTCGTGATTTTAATGGAGCTAGTTTGTCCAGCGCCGCCCTCATGTCAGCTTCTAGTTGGAGAGCGCAGACGGTTGGATCCGATGATGGGGATAACATTGAAAGCGAATTTGCAAGGAGGTGACGAAAAGCAGAAAATTCGATACCCTTAAAATTACGCAAGTTGCGGGTGAATTTGATGGTGATTGGCTTGGGAAATTGGAGGGAAGAAAGTATGAGGCGGTGGTCGGAGTAACCAGTTTGGAAAACTCCCAGTGCAGTGATGCGTCGGTGCTGGTAGGTTCCAGAACCAGGTCGAGCATGCTCTCAACGTTTGTTGACGAAGCTCTGGTGGGGCCTGAGTTTGTGATGACCAGGTTATGGCAGGCCAAAGTTGACTCAAGGTGACTATCGATGGAGGCTGGGGTATTGCCGGGGCAATTGAAGTCGCCTGTAAGCACGAGCCTGTGAGATGGGTTAGGAATCAGATATAGGAATTCCGAAAGCTCATTTACGAAGGTGTTGATGCTGCCATCTGGAGGGCGATAGATGGAAATGATGGAAAAGCACTCGTTGTTAGTAGTAAGGGATACGGACTGGACCTCGAATGTGGCCTGAGCCATTGGTAGATGGAGCTCTTTAATTTTCAAGTGAGCATTGTAAACGACCGCTAAGCCACCACCCCGCTGGTTAGTTGCGCGAGGTTTATGTAGAACCTTGTATCCTGGGGGCGCAACTTCCAGAGAGATAGCTGGCGGGGAGTCTTGCCTGCACCAGGTCTCAGTGATGAGCAAAAGGTCGATGTGGTGGTCCGAGATGGTATCGTGAATCAGGGCTGATTTATTGGTGATGGAGCGTGCGTTGAGCAGACCGAGGCGGATTGTGAAGGTAGATGTGAAGATCCGTGCAGGTGAGGCGTCGAGGGAACAGAGGAGTTGGCTGGTTCGAGGTCGACCTGTGAACGGCGGCCCCTGCCACCTCTGCAACCACGGTGCCGATGCGTCTCCGACGTTGCCTCGGAGAAGCCCAAGGACAGAGAGCGTCCTCAGGAGTGCGGGTTCAGGTGCAGATGATGAAGAGATGGTGCATGTCGTAGCCCTATTATATCAGCCCGTGCTGCACCGATGGTGCGGATGAAGGGGCCCGGATTCGGTGGACTCCAATCAGCGGCTCAGCTGCCCTGAGCAGCAAGTCGAGGTGTCGTTGTCCAAGCTCCACGCTTCAGCAAGCACTTCCCCGTACGTAGCGGATGCAAACACGCCCGTGTAAACACTCGCTGAGCGCGTACACGGGCGTCAGAACCACGCAGGCGGGGCGTACAATGGAGCAGCCAGAAGTACACGAGTCCAGTGGATTAGCTGACCACGCTCTGTGCTCCAGCTCGCAGGTGGTGCAGCAGGATGGACGAACCTCGCAGAGCTCCCGTTCACTGGTGGTGCTGGGCAGCAGGCAAGCCAACTCTCTCGTGTTGAGGAGATGACAGTCTGCTTCGCGTTCCCACTCGCTGATGGTGGTGAACGTTGGACGGAGCACGTAGATCTCCCACTTGCTGGCGATGCTGGGGCACGCCAAGCTCACAGTCGCTGATGGTACCGGAAGAGGTGCCTTGTGAGGACGTTGCTGGTAGAAACCGTGCCCGGGGCGGATGTTAAGCCGCGCCGCATGAACAATACAGCCAGCGTCCTCCAGCTTCGTGATCGAAGCAACAGGCCTCGTTTACTCGCACTGCCCAACAGCTGTGCGATGCGGCAGTTGAGGCGAGTTGTGTGGCACTGCAGTAAACGGCATTTGTCGCTGTTGTAGCGCCGCGAGGCGTGTGCAGTGAACACGGAGGCGGGCGGGTTTGGGTGCAGGGATCGGCCGCCACCCAAAACTCGGGCGACGCCAAAGTAATAATGAAAATAATGAAACAAATAAATTATATGAAAATGTAATGGAAGATGAAAGTAAGAAGAGTGGTGGTGAGTGAAGAAGGACGTGGGTAAGGTACGAGGTGTGGTTACGGTTGATAAACTGTGAGAGCGATCCGGGACTGCAGCCAGCTGCGGCGCTGTCGCCATGGCAACTGACCCACAACCCTATACTGTGCCGTCAACTCCGGGTTAGGAGTTAGCATTACCTCACCCGGTGTGTGGGGTCGGTGGAGGGTGTTGCCACTGGCACCAGCATCTCCGCGAGCGGCCGATGGTGACGGCCGACACCAGGGTAGCGGCCTTCCACGGTGGCGCATCGCTGGCGGGGCTGTACATTGAGCCGTAACTTTTCCAGGAGGTCGGGACCTGCAATACACTCATGGCACAACACGCTTGAGACGTAGAATTATTGGTCACACATCTGGTGCCCGAGACGGATCTCCAGGGTGACCCTCCCCAGCAGTCCCATCCCAGCTCCGCTTGCAGTGTGCAGCGCATAATCCGGGGCCTGTAGGCGGCCCACATCAACCCCGACCAAGTTGCAGTGTGCAGCGCTCACGAGCGAGGCTACCGCCCCCGTGTCCAACAGAATCCAGGTACGCCGCCCATTTACCTGTCCTTCCACCAGCGACGTGGCCCCCGTGATTCCTGCCACCAGCTCCCGCAGCCAGTTGCCTGAAGTTGTCGCGTCCTTCGGTGTTGTTGTTGGCATCTGCGTAGAGGTCACTCGCTCACCATTATTATTATTATTGTCTAGTTGTGTCGGGACCCGCGTCGATTGCACCCCTAGATGGTCCACTCTCTAGGGGGCATTGGCATTTAATCCTGGCGTGTGTCTAGCACGGGCGATCTGGGGACAGTCTCTCACGAGATGCCCCTGACGGTTGCATAGATAACACGCCCGGGGGAGGGTGGCGGCTCTCTAGGAGGCCCCCTGCCCACTCCCTCTTCTCCTCCCAATACGCATCTTCCCAAACATTGACTCTAATTGGGACACCCGCCCGTTTAGCCCCCCTACCTTGGCCTGGACTGTCTCCACTATGGATCGTAACTTGTCCATATTTCGGTTCACCTCCCTGCGTACTTGGGTCACCTCCCGCGTACTTGGGTCACCTCCTCGCCTACTCGGGTCACCTGGCCTGCTATATCCCCTATGCCAGTCTGTATCCCGGCTACCCATCCCGGGGTTGTCTCGCGGCGTCCCGGAGGCACCCTTGCCCCCCCCCCCCCACCCCTTACCATCCTGGCGAGCTCCTCTTCCTCCTCTAGAAGAAGGCTCACGATGGCACGCTCCCGTCCCAGCCCTCGGAACTGCACACGCTCATTAGCGAGTCTCTCATATGCACGTGCGCGCTCAACAAGGGCATTAAGTGGGAGGCGCGCGCAGCTTACATCGGGCTGCCACCACGAGGTGCCAGCCAGATATCGCTGGACCTTCTCGGCGGCGAGGTCCTCAATGATTTCCGCAGCGTACCCCGGACGTGCGCTCTGCATTAGCGAGCGCATGTCCTCGGCATAGTTGCGGAAGTTCTTGCCGGGCTGGCGGCGGTGAGCATCTAATGCCGCCTTCGCCTCCTTCTGGTTGCGAGCCGAAGCATTGGTCGAGTTGGTGTATTAGTTCACCCCACTGTGCTTGCGCGCTAGCGGGTAGCGCTTCTACAAAGTCGGCTGCCCACCCATCCAAATGCATATTCAGCTGCTGTAACGCTTGCGCGTCTGTCCAGCTGTTAATATCTTTCGCGTATGTGAGGTTGCGGGCAAAAGACTTCCATAAAATAATGCCATGCCCGGTGAATACCCATCTTACCTTAGCTTGGGGTGGGGCGCCTCTCTCCCTTGGAAGTGTGGGGGGTCGTACCACCTCTGACACCATTATGTGGGGGCTGACGCCCCCCTCTTCTTCCCCCTCCTCCTCCGCTCCTTCTCGCGGGGCTGTCGCTGATCGGGTGATCGGCCTCCTCACACCAGCATCCTCTCTGAGGGACATGGCTAGTGACTGGCTCACCACCGCCTGGAGTTATCCCACACACTCCCCACGTACACTACCCCAAATGTGGAGGTGGCTGCGTGCACGCACGTACCGGTGCAAGTTGCTCACCATGGCTCGCGCTAAAAATAGCCGTATGAATATGCACGCGCCCTTCCCCCCTCCCGTGGAGTCGGCTTTGCAAACACACATGCAGGCACGGGCATGCGGGCAAAATGGCGGCCGTATTGATAACAATTTTTGCACACCCCACCGTTGATGCGATCGTCGCTACGTAAACACACTGCGTAATACGTGCTGTGTAAACACGCGTGTGAACAGGTTTTAAATCACCCTTCCCTCGCCCTATTGATCACGCAGCTACATGGCCACGGGAGCCGTTAATGAATTACTACCGACGCTGCCTCACAGACACACACGCTCGAATTACACACTATGCCGACACTTTCCCCACACCAACAGAAATCACACCACGTGGATCTTCTGTGCTAAAGTTGATTAATGGCGCGCCTGAAGAGAAAGAAAACACCCTGCGTGGCCTGGAGCGAAATTCTCAGTGAGCAGTGCCTAGCCTATCTCTTTTCAATCCCTGGGTGTACTCTCCCCCTACTTCACACCTCGCAGACGTACTCACCGTGTCACTCGAATGTGGTGGGAGTCAGAGGGACGAAGGCCCTGGGGTCGAGTCGTAGCTGCATTCGCCAGACGTCCGACCGGGTGGCTCAACGGCTGCAGGAGCACTGACTAACGTTTTCCCCTTCCTTCCCTTTGTCTCCTCCAAATCCAAAACTCCAGGGTCACGTGGTGTTCCCTGCACGGCCAATCGGGCGCCTACTTTTCAATTTTCAACCGATGCCCCGCCCCTACCTGGCGTGTTGCTCTCCATTGCACCCTAATCCATTATCTACGTGCCCTTCCTCCCATCCGGACCCAACCGGCTTGATTGGGACGGCGGTCCCATGGAATACACAACCTCAATCGACTCAGGAATTTTCCTCCCACTTCCTCTCATGCGCTGCTCGCTGGGTGTTTTTGCCCCCGAGGCCCCATCTCCCTGTGCTGTGAGTGTTCTCATTGCAGTTTGCCCGGTGAGCTTCGTCGTGCCCATACAATTCTAAGCTAATTCACGGGGGCCGCAATGCAATTCGGCCTGGAGGGGGGGGGGGGGGGGGGGGTCGGCCAATCTCCTAGCACTGGGAAACCGTGGGACATCCCCGCTAGGGGCCCCTCAGGTAAAAACCCATCGTACCAGGTGACCCCCCCCACGAGACCCTACGTGAGTACGTGTGTGTGTTTAGTGGGGGTGCGCATGCATTCGTGTGGAGGGGTGCGAGGAGATAGCAGCGCCGGTGGAGTTGCTCCGTTGCTGTGGCACCACAGTAGCAATGGTGTCAAGTTCGGCCTCTATGGAGGAGATTCGTAAAGGACGTTGCTGGGCAGTTGGAGGCAGTCACCCTCCAACAAAACCGGAGGGCAGAGGAGCGATGCTCACAATGAGCAGAGTGCCGGGCAGCTGAAATGCAGCAAGTTGGCACAGTAGGGGGCACAACTGGTGCATTTGCCAGTCATCTCAGTAAGCCAACCCACGGCACTTGGGGCTCTCCCGTGACCTGCCAACGAGCCTTCGACACTTCACGTGGCTTCAAAGTCCACCTGGCCTGGCACAGGCGCATGGTGACATCACCGTCACTTAGTGGTGAAGGGCGGGCATTGGTATTGGTTGCTATTGTTTAGTTAACAGTCCACGTAAGGAAGTGAAACTCTGGCGGTGCACACTGCAGCATCAGCTTCCAGCACAGCCAGCAACCGCTTCATGGCATGAGTGGATAAAGCCATAAATTAGAGCAGATTGTCAGGGTGGTGTAGGCGCTAGACAGCTATGTTCGCGTTCGTGATCGAAGACGGCGATGTGCTCAGGTGTAAGCATGGTGCGTCAAATGATCAGCCTGAGCAGTGTGCTCGGTGAAGTAAACGGCATCGCTTGACGCCTTGACCACAAGGTCAAGGATGTAAAGCGGGCTTACGAGGCATTTATCAGGGAAAGAGAGTGTATTCCACAAAATACACATGGCAATGCACCTATGTAGTCTGAAGTTCTGAAAGCCTTCAAAGCAATGAAAAACAACAAAGCGCTTGGTCCGGATGGCATTCCTACTAAGACCTTCCAAAAACGATGGAAGTCTGCACGCTGACAAACAAATGCAATTTCTTTTGCATGTTTGGCTTCAAGAAACTAGACTGCAACAAATGAAAGATCATCATCATAATCAGTAGTGAGGTGGCATTAACAAGATGGCGGCAGCAGCCATCTTCTCAATCCCAACTTTCCCTCCTCTGTCCCTTACCTCCTCTACCTCACTCTCCTTCTCTCTTCCCAGTCTTTTTCCCATCCTCCATCACATTTATTTAGTATTACTTGTTTTATTTGTTATTTTGTCGATGCCCCCGTGCCTATTGGGCGTCCTGTTGGCAGCCCTGCTGCCAACAGTTGTTCACTGGGCCGCACCATTGCCCATGCCGCGTGGCTTTTTGCCGCTCCCTACGACTGGCACTGCGCGCTACCCTTCCACGTCTCCTGCCTGCTCCCAAGCCCACTGGACGTCCTCTTGGTAGCATTGCTGCCAGTGGTTAGTCGTTGGGCTGTACTGTTGCTTGCACCACGTGGCTTCCTTGCCATCCCGCACAACCTGTGGGCAGCTCCGTCACCTATGCCGGGCAGCTCCTTCGCTGGACCATGCTGCCGCTGGGATGGAAGGGACCTGCGGTCGGGCTCTTGCTGAGGGGAGTCTTTGCTATGTCGGCGCACCAGGCATGGAGGAGGAGCATCGCATCCATAGCGAGCGATCCGGGTTGGTACTGCGCTGTCTTCCTTGTCGTGGGCCCGGACAAGTCTCTGCTGCTGCACGTACGCGGACGTGCGTTTGACTCACTCGCGGTGGCCGCATTGCCCCTCATGGCTCCAGCCCTTGGCCAACCCCCTTTGTCTTCCCAATGCAATCTCTCATTATATTTCCGCTGCCCAGCTTTCCGTTGTCCTCCAGGTATGACCAGGCCTATCCCAACCCCTCCTTAACATTCCCTCTGTTCTACTGTCACTAAAACTACACCACCACTTTTAAAAACCTAATTCTTCACTATCAAACCATTATCATCTTACACGCAATTTTATCATTGTTGTAAAAAACCTTATAAAAGGCGTTGTATAAATATTGATAACATAAAGGTTCGAAGAGCAACTGTGCCAACTACCGCAGCATCTCAATGTTAGCGCAAAGGAACCAACATTTGCATGTTTGGCGGAATTTTGATCAATTCCTTTACCAAGGCCTGAACGTTCGCAACTGTCACCCGCACACACGACTGAGCGACCGAAAACACGCATTGGCTAAGAGTACCAAACAACCTGATAACCCCAGCCTAGGGTCTACTATTATGCAGAATATATAACTAAGCGATGTCACTTTGTATTTATATTCATGAGATTTCCTGCTCCCTGTCACACTGCATCATGATTGCAACGTAAACAGAGTTAAACTGATAATGCTGGGACTCACTATACCCTGGTATTCCGGTTAATTTTCACACTGCGACTCTGGATCGCTGTCACTCTGGTAAGTCGAGTTCGACTTGAAACACCAGGGCTAACTGCTGTTACTCCTATATCTCCGTTTCCTGGATAACCCTGTTTCCCTATGTGTCTGTATCATCATCTCCGTGAGTGGTTGTGTATCTCTGATCTCCCTGGGCCTCTCTGTGTCTCCCTGTATCTGCGTCTCCTTGTCTGTCTTTATGTATCTGTATCACAATATATTTGTGCAACTGTCTGTGTTCTCACTCGATCTCTGTCTCAGTGTCTCGCTCAATCACTCTGTATCTGAGTATGTCTGCATCTCTCTCGATGTCTGTCTCACTGTGTCTGTGGCTCACTGTCTCTATGTCTGACTCACGATGTCTCTGTATCTCCCTTACTCTGTCCCTGTCTCTTTGTCCCACTCAGTCTCTATATCAAGACCTTTGGTCAATAGCCTTAAAATAGAAAACTAAACGCTGCGTGACTAAATAATTCACACCATCAGTGCAATCACAAAATAATCACATATTTTATGTCACTGGGCTACAACTTTAGATACACAGTACTTATATTTAAAATATCCGAGGTTCCTGTGGAATACTGATCATATACAATGTATTAAGCAGGGCAGGATCCAGAGAGTATTAGAAACATTATCTTTTCAGAATCAGAATCTATCTTGTAGGAATCGAGTCGCTGTTGGTCGTGGAGGAGACATCTCCGAGTGTGTCCAGGCAAGGCCAGGTTGCCCATGTAACGATAAAGGCCGTGGCATGGCGCTTCCGACGACGTCGTGCGAGTTTCGGCTAAACACCCAAGCTGCCTTCTTCCTCCTGGTCGACAGTGAGAATCGCTCCTTCATAATTTTTTTCCTCCAGCCACACGCCTCATTAGTATTTTAACCTTAATGTTTACCTCAGGTTCGGGGAGAAAACCCGTGCTAAGCTCTGAGTCCCGCTCCTCTCATAGCCCCCGTTTCAATGAGGTAGAGCGCGTCGTGGTGACAATGTGAACTGCGAGGGAATCACCGATCATATTGCTGATGATAGACAATCAAATGCAGGGGGGTGGGTGGCACTCGACTACCTCGATCCATGGATCAATTGGCCATGAATCCACAATGCGGTTAACCCAAATATGTTTTTGTTGTTTATTTATTATATTCCTCTGCCCGTTTTTATTTTACACTTTATTCAACGAATTTGTGGTGCCACGGCCGCGAAGCAACTCGGCAGCACCGCGACCCCCCCTGGCCCCCACGCTGAGCACACACCCTGAGCACCCACACGCAGTGCACTCACGTAGTGTCCTGGCGTGGGATTGCCTGGCAAGATGGGTTTTAATCTGAAGGGCCCTAGCAAGAAAGGCCAGGAGATTGGCCGACCCTCGCAGGACAGATCTCATTGCGGTGCCCCTGAGTTGTCTTAAAATTGTATGGGCGCAAAAAGGTTCACTGGGCCAGCCGCAATGAGTCATTCGCGACATTGGGAGAGGCTGAGGGTTGAATATTAGGCAAGAAGGGCAGACCAGGAGGTCAGAATTAATGAGCACGGGAGAACAATGAGTGGGCGGAGCAGCAGCACTCCCCGTGGCACAAGGTCCAAGTGAGCGGTGATCAGAGGTAGGCGCACGATTGGCCCGCGGCACTCCATGTAAGAGAAAATACCAGGGGGCGATAATCACAGGTAGGCGCCCGATTGGCCACACGGTACGACGTCACCCGAGGCCTTTGAAGTTAGGGGCATAAAAAGGGGAGCCCGGGACATCTGGTTCTCTTGTTTTCAACCTCTGGGCCGCCAAGACCCACTCCCTGCCGTCCTGCCTCCTCGAGCTGCTCGCAGCATCCGTGTGATGTCAGCGAGTGCTGTGACGAGGCAGTGATAGGTAAAGTTTTTTCTCGTCCTTCTCTCTCCGACTCTCACAGCCTCCGTGGGACGCCGTGAGTACAGCTTCGATATACGTGGTAAGACGTCTAAGTGACTGGGCAGCGTTAGGCTAGGCTCTTCTCGCGAAATATTCCCCAGGTAGTGTGTATTTGCTCTGCGAATAAAAGCTAGCACAGAACATCGGTGTGGTGTGGTGTCTGCGATTTACGTGTGGAGCGACTGCGTGGGAAAATGCGCTGCGAGAGTGGACGCGGAGCCGCGGCATGGGCGCGTGGTGAGGTAATCCTTCGCAGGTGTGGGCGTACCACCGTGTGCCGCGTTAGCGTTGGCTGTGGTGTGCGCGCGTGTTAAGATATAATCGCCCGCAGATGCGGGCGTGCTGTGTACTGTGTTGGCGATAGCTGCAGTGTGCACGGACGCTCGTTGAGGTAATCGCTCGCAGGTGTGGGCGCTAGCGTGCCGCTGTCCGCTGCGTTAGCTGTGGCGTCCGTGGGTGTGTGGGTTAACTCCGTGCGGCTGTGAGCCAGCAGCACGAGTATGTCCCTCAGAGAGGGCTCTAGCGCGGGGGGGGCGATCACTCGGTCGGCAGGGGCCCGGCAGGAGCCGACCGACGGGGTGGAGGACGGAGCGGAAGGGGCGGACGTCGCGCCCCACCTGCCTAGTGAGGACGGTGGGGTGGACGTCGGCCCCCACAAATTAAGTTACAATCGCACATCCCCACCGTTGCCTTCTATGATCTGAATCGACGCACAATGTCATTTAAGATGGAGAAAAAAAACACGGACGTTTTAAAATTGGCTGTCTGATCGACTTTGATCCTGGTGCCGGATCGACTGACCAGAATCGATTCACGATCCACATAGAGACCATATATAGGTAAAGATACGTCTCCGTCGGCCAACGCCATGCCCACTTCCATATATGGGGGGGGTGGGGGGAGCGCACGTCTCTGATCGGTGATTTCGTTGGGTGTGTAGGGACTCTTCTAATTACGAACTTTCAGATATACAAACCTGTCCGTACGTCCAGTTGCAGCTGTTCACGATGCTATTTCCTGTTACAAGTTGATTTATGAAGAGAAAAAGAGAGCAACTGTGCAGACGTCTCTTGGTAAGTTTTTGAAGAGAATAGAGAGGAAACACGAGCACCAAAGGGAATTGGCATCTACATCCGTAGAACGTGAATAACCAGTGGCATCTACAGGAATTGACAGGAGTAAAGTTGGACTTATGAACAAAGAGACTTACGAACAGACCTATGGAAGCTAACTCGTTTGTAAGGAGAGGAGTCCTTTATGATTTTATCGTCCTATCACAACACCAGGCCATGCCCGACTCTCCGCCCCTCCCCCGAGCCACGCGGGGACCCCAGGAGTTGGCAAAGGGGGAAAACGGGGAAGCGGGAGACAAGCAGTCGGGGGACCTGGGCCCAAGCGGCCACCGAAGGTGGCTACCACAGTTAACTATTTAACTAATAGCACTGGGAGATGAGCTAGACGTCACATTAAACACATGCTAGTTTTGAGTGGACTAAAACAGTTTAGGGCTGTCAATAGTAAATTATGGGAGGAGTACTCGCGTGAAATTTAGTCAGGAGAGAATGGGGGCTTACTTGCAGTGTTCACCCCTCATCCTGGCCTGGATCAGAATATGGTGAAAACTCACCTGAGCAGCCTTTCATCTGGCTGAATCCTATGAGCTCAACCTCGTCCCTGATCTGAGCAACTTTGCACCTGGAATCCCATGAGCTCAATCTTATTAATCTGTGTGGCCCTGCACCTGGAACCGCACCAGCTTAACCTCATTGCAACGACTTACGAACGTACCTATCTTTGGAATAATGTAATCAACCAGGCTATGCGTTAATTGTGTGTTGACCGACCCTTTGTGTTGCATTGCATTACATTTCGAAATTTTTGCTAGGTTATTTAATTTAGTGTGTCTCTCTCCCTGCCTCCTATTTTTTTTCAAGCTTACGCGCACCGTACCACTCATCGTGCTACTCATTGACATGCTAATTTCTCTAACCCCTCCCTCTTTCTCCGCCTCTGTGTCGAGGCGTAGAGAAACTACGCCTCGACACAAAGGCGTAGTTTCTCTGTGTTCCTATGTTTGTGCTCTCTCTATGTATCTCTGTGATATCTGTCTGCTTATATGTCTGTCTATGTTCTGGTTCTGTGTTTTATCTCTCTCTCAAATTTTAGCATTCTCAGGAAGAACGTAATCAACCAGATAGGGTGTTGACTGTTACGTTATCCGACTCTCTGTTGTATTACATTACATTTCTAAGTATACTAGATTTGTGTTTCTATTTAATTTATACCTGATGATGATTGCTTGTGTTGCAATCGAAACGTCGTATGCTAGTATTTAATTTAATTTATTACTTTATCTTCATACGTGACTTTACCGAAAGAACCAAAGAATACTCATTGCAGCGGTTCTCCATAGCGGTCCTCACAACATCAGCATTCCCTACTCCCTACACGCCGATGTCAATCCCTGCACCTAGTGGAGTAAACCCACGGGTATGAAGAAAGGGGATTGGAGTCTGGAGATAAGGAAACAAAGTTCGAGCTGTTACGATCTGATTGGTGGCTGAGAATGAGGAGACTGGCATGAGTGGAGCAGGAGGGAATGGGAGAGGGGACCGATGGGATAAGAGGGACATCGGAGGAGAGAGAACTGTGGATGAAGGAGGGAGCTGTGTGGAATACAATGACTGAAATCCTTACCTGCCTCCGCGTGTTGGCGAGGAGAGTGTATGCTACATCATCACCATCATTTTAATTAATCCTGTACTGAAACTGCACCCAGAATGTTTCTTTCAAACTGGGATCTTTAGTTTAGTGTCGTTCTCCCCCGATAGTGCAGTCTTTATACTTGGGTACGAAATATGAACTTGCTACAAACGACTGCTCAAAAACCGCCTTCCATCTGCGACATTTGTGAAGACTACTGGGCATCAAATAGGACTGGATCTGAAATTCTGAGGTTCTGCCAAGAGCTAGTTCATTTGGCATTCAGCTTCACCTGATCCATGCCTGGCTGAAGTGGACCAGTCATTACATTTGAATGTAGAAGTGCTAGCTGCCAAAATTAGTCCTATATATACTCAGAACTAATATCTGGGAACCGTAATCGAGGACGCCAGATGAAACAAAACTGGCAAAAGCAAACGGTGCTGACTCGAATTTCGAGCACCATGGTAAACTGATCACATATATAAAATAAATTGGCGTTACGCAGTTGGAGATGCGGTGCCAATAACGAGATGCAGTGCCAAATTCTAGATTTAAAACAAAATTTTCTAGAACTGATTTTTGTGTATAATTTGTTGTCCTTCCGCGCCAACCGGGGGAAGCGCGGTTGGCTATGTACAGTCGGAAAGAAGTTTAACGTACATAATATACACATTACAAAAACAATCATCGAAATTAGTCCAACCCTGTGAATAGCCCTGTACGTTCAATGCGGCAAGTCCTCTCCCCATATTGGTCTGTGGAACCACGTGAAGATTTGCAACAATTACTGACGATTGGGGACGTTGCCTTCAAAGCTGAGGGAATGGAGAGATATACGTGTCAATATATATCTGTGTTTATGAATGTGTATGTGCGCCTCAGTGTGTATCACATCTGTGTTGAACTCATAATCACACACGCGTCTATAGCGAATGAGCACAAATTAGCCTTAATAAATTACATGTTGTACACAAACCAGAATTTAGATATGTTTCCCTAACTATCAATACAAATTAAATTTGCATCACTGCACTGGTGATCAGTGTAGTGGAACGACAACTAAACAATGAAGAGCACTGCAGATTACGTGAAAAGAGACTGAGTGTTTGTGTGTGTTGGCGAGCACCTATTCAGTGCGGTAAGTGCCAAAACCTTGGCACTGTTAAAACCGGAATGAATATATAAAAGTGGTTGGTTATAACTGGGCGGCTCCAGAGAAACCTCCACACTGCAGGTTTGATGATTCTGAGAGCGTTTAATCACCCAACATCCCAGCAATGTCCAGGAACCAAAATAATTAACATCTTATCTTAATTAGATTTAAATAGAGCCTTTACGAAGCGCTTTACAGCAATTATAAATTGTACATAGCATGATAATAATATAATATAAAATGAAGAATTGGGTTATTGTAAGTGTTGTTGTAGTTTTAATGCAGTAAGGAGGGGTTGTGATAAGTCTGGTCCTAGTTGGGGGCGACATAAATCTGGGGGGGCTGAAAAGTAATAAGGCATCGTTGCATTGGGACGACAAAGGGGGGACGGTGAGGGGCAGGAGCCATGTGGGAGAAGGGGGCCACCGCGATCGGGTCCCCCGCACTGCCCACGCCCTCTGCAACGTTCGCGCAGTGCAGCAGCTGAGTTCCGGCCAGGCCCGCGACGAGGAAGAAAGTGCAGCCACGGCCCGGCTTGCTTAGCCACAGACGCGAAGCTTCCCTCCGTGCCCTACACACTGACACGGTGAAGACTCCCCCCGGCAGGAGCTCGACCTCCCACCCAGGGGACAGCACCAAAGCCGCGATGTCCTGGGGCTGCCGAAGCCCCGGCGGCCACGTAGCCCGATGCAGGTGGCGGACAACGGTGTGGCCAACATACCAACGATGCACCCTTTGGTTCTTTCAGTAAAGTTACGTAGAATGAAAATAAATTAAATAATAGAGTATGACGTTTCGATTGCGACACAAGCAACAGTCATCAGGTAGAACTAAATTTTAGAGACAAAACACAGACAAAGAGACAGACATACACACAAGCAAAGAAGACAAGACAGACACACAGAAAGAGAAACAATATAGACACACAGAGACCCAATGCCTCTGTGTCGAGGCCTTAAATAGAGAGAGAGGGGGGGGGCAGAGAGAGTAGCTGCTGGAGCAGAGAAATTAGCATGTCACGAATCCACCCTGAAGCGACCGAGGGAAAGAAGATCGAATGGCTCTATGAGAGTCTGGTAAATTTTAGAGAGAGAAGTAGTTTGAGAAAACAAAATTTTCCAAATATTTTGGAAATGTAATGTAATGCAATACAGAGAGTCGGCTAACACACAGTTAACGCATAACCTGGTTGATTACGATCTCCAACGATTGCTAAAATTAGAAGTTAAGTGTGAAACTTGACAAACAGAGACGCACAGAGAGATGTGTGGAAATCCACCCCGAAGCGGCCGGGGGAGAGAAAGAGTAAATGGACCTATGAGAGCCTGGTAAATTTTAGAGAGAGAAATAGGCCGTTTGATAAAACAAACTTAGAATTTTTT
>NW_024705822.1:11622-22772 GCF_018977255.1 Callorhinchus milii | reverse complement strand
CACCCGAGACAGCTTTCCTGAGAGCCTAGTCTCACGTGGTGTTGGACCAGATGACGCCAAAAGGCGCACAACTCACTCAAAAACAGCGCACTGTCAGAGTATTGAGAGCTTGGAGGAGGCTTCTCAGTTGACGGAGGCATCCTCCCGCGCAGGTCTTCCATCACCTGGGCGGCTACATCAAGACGAAGCAACTCTACGACAAGCGGAGGCTACACATGGTGCACTGCAAGGGCGACCCTCTGGGGGAGCTGTTCGGCGTGGAGAGCTTCTCCCTCAAAGAGCCGAGGTGAGGAAGACCGGTGGCGTGTCGAGGAGTTTGCCAACCGAGGGTTGCGACGGTATGTGCCACGGGTGAACTGTGCGCTGTTGTGACCACTGGATCATCGGTCCTGTGGCGTGATGGGAGAGCTCATCTGATGGGCACAACTTTTCCAATTTGCCGTGTAAAATCTACCTTTGCGTTGTTGATATTGTTTGTGCGACAGCTTGTGCTTTACCCCGAGCTCTCGTACTCTGTTGGTGCGTTGTCTTTGAGTTGTGCGCCTATTGGCGTCATCTGGTCCAACCCATGTGAGACTAGGCTCTAAGGAAAGCTGTCTCGGCTGTGGACCAATCAACTTCAAGGACAGTGCACACATTATCAGAGTTGTGTTTTTTGTTTGCTTTATGACTGCAGGTATTGTGGTCTATGCAAACATGACTCCTTGTAAAAAAGGTGTCAGTTTTGTTGCCAGATAGAATGGTATAAAAAACAATTATCAGCTTGTGCTAATTTAGAATGTTCATTTCACACACATCCTGTAAAACAATTACGTAACTTAATTGTAATTGTACTATGATCAGTTTGAAAATGTGGCTGAGCCAACACAAAGAGTGTGTGTTATTGAACATTGATTTATATCTGCCATATGTTTTTCCATTTCTCATATGACACCGTTTTTTCTCAGATGTTTCTATTTGATTGCTGTATTTCACGTGATTTGATTTGGTTTTGTCAGCTTGGTTACCCAGGTGTCACCACCCTTGCGTATGAAACTAATCCCCGGACTATTGAGTTCTCACCTGGTGAAACAAATAAACTCTCGTTGGTTTACAGGAAGTGTTATACTCGGTTTAATAGGTAAAACCGGCATGTGCGTGAAATGGTTGTTCGGTAGCTTGCGTTCAATGATTGACTATCAGACGAACATGCGCACTTTAAACCCTCGGTTGGAGTTGCAAACGGTGAATAAAATAGAATGTAACACGATGAATTATCAACATTGGGTTCTGTTAGTAAAGTCACGTAGAAGGGAAATAATAAATAAAATAATTTGAAATAATAACATTAAATCACGACGCTTCACGACGTTTTTTAATATTTTATTTTTTCAAAGAAGCAAAGAGTATGGATTCTTGCAGTCACGCAAACTTCCACCCCAGCGTTCGTTCTCTCACAGACATCTCTCCTCTGTCTGCAGCTCGTCCCCAGGTCGCTGGGCGCTCTCCTGGCCAAGGCGCTCGGCAGAGCCGCCACCGACAGACGCAAAGGTGGAGCCAGGCCTCGGCAAGGTAACGTAAAAGTTTAAAGGTAAAAACAACGAGCCTACCTTTACCCTACCATTTACCTTACCATAATATAATCACTCTACCCTTACCTTAGACCCTTTAGCAGGTAAGGTACAAGTTAAAATGTAATAGTAGTATCATCAGCAGTAGTAGTATCAGCAGTAGTAGTATCATCATCGGTAGTATCAGCAGTACTAATATCATCACCGGTAGTATCAGCAGTAGTAGTATCATCATCGGTAATATTAGTAATAGTATCATCAGCAGTAGTAGTAGTATCATCACCGGTAATATCAGCAGTAGTAGTATCATCATCGGTAATATTAGTAATAGTATCATCAGCAGTAGTAGTAGTATCATCACCGGTAGTATCATCAGTAGTAGTATCATCATCGGTAATATTAGTAGTAGTATCATCACCGGTAAAAAGCAACGAGCCCTACCTTACCCTACCTTTACCCTTACCCCAATACAATTACCCGATTACAGGGTAATTACTGGGTACTACTACACATGAACAAGGTTTATAACGGTAAAGCTGTAGGTAGAGCGCTTTATTCATATAGAATACTCTCCATGATTCCAATTTTACACGCTTGTTCGTTGTTGTCGTTGTTGTATCCTCAAATCTTGTAACTCATTTTAACCCACTTCCCAATGTGGTATCGACTGCAAACTTGGTATACTTATGTCATACTGATGACAAAAATATATAATTTTTTAAACATTCTTTTTTATTTGTTAGTTTCGGTTGGGTCTAATTGTCCACAATCAACTGGCGTTGGCTGTAATCGGCCACGGTCCCTTACGTTGTGGCCACTTCCTGGAGTCGTGGAGTTCTGCCAGTACTCGTACATTTCATAAAAGCGTGTTTAAAAAAAAGTTTTAAAAATATTACTTATTGAATAGAGGCCACAGACTGCGCCACGGAGCTTCTAGCGGTAAACAAGGCACCGTATTTACCGGGTAACACTTCGCGCTACCTTTACCCTACGGGTAATTCTTCCGAACTACCTTTACCCTTTACCTTACCCCTTGGCATGTCGACACCTTTACCCTTTTACCCGTACCCAGCCGGGTACGGGTAGCTGGGTACCCGTTTGCGACCCTGGTGCGGCCGGGTACGGGTAGGCCGTGAGTCACTGGTGAGTCACCGTTTGTCACTCATTTCCCAACGTCTTGTCTCTTCTCACAATTCAAGTTCCTAGAATCAACCCACCCGCGCCTGCAACATGGCTTCATCCCAGAGGTCGCAATCGGGTACCCGATACCCGTACCCACGTACCGGCCGGGTACGGGTAGGGTACGGGTACGGCCGGGTACGGGTACGTGAAAGGAATCAAAACCCGTTTGCGACCTCTGCTGTCGCGGTGCTCACGTATCGGTGCGCGTGTCGTTCTGCGGCATGCAGATACGCGGCGGGAGCCGTGAAGGAAGCTCATTGGCGACGGCCGACGGAGACAAGCGGCAGGTGAGTTTGGCGGTGGCGTCACGAGCACGTCGGAGCGCGCGTGCGCTCGCGCGTGTGGCCGGTGCGAGCGTGGGGATCGGTGGCCCACACCGCTTTGATTGACTTGTCCGTGTTTTTCATAAAAGTAAGTCTCTCACAGCAGCGTAGCTACGCACAGCCTCCTCACCCAGCCCCTCCCCATCCTCCCACCCAGCCCCACCCTCCCCTCTCCACCCAGCCCCACCCCTCTCCACCCCCACCCAGCCCACCCTCCCCACCCCACCAGCACCTCCCCATCCTCCCCACCCCACCCGGCCCCACCCCTCCCATTCTTGCATGCACGACTGACGGACGGACACAATAATCCCCTGTGGGCTGGGTGGAACCAGGTGGTTCCTACCAGTGTAACCGTCGACTCTGCTCATCGTGTCCGTAGCCCAGAGCAAGTTGTGGTCAGTCCCAACAGGAACCGCAACGAGGAGGAGGAGACGGACACGAGGAGGAGGAGGGCGTTGACGACGATGTCAAAACGAAGACGTCGTCGGACACCGTCTCCCCCGCTCCCTCGGCTCCCGCGAGCTCCGACCACGACATCAGCAGCAGCAGTAGCGGCAGCAGCAGCAGCGCAGCGGCAGCAGCAGCAGCAGCGACGCCAACGCCGCGTGCCTCGGTGCCTCGTGTGCCAGCACCGGCCCAGGAGCTGCACGCTCGTGCACGGAGAGACGGGCCACCTGGTCACGTGCTGCGCGTGCGCCAAGAAGCTAAAGCGCCGCAACGAGCCTTGCCCCCGCGTGCGGCAGGCCCGTCCACGCCGTCGTCAGGACGTACCTGCTGTGAGAGAGAGCCACTGACCCAGCCGCGTAGGAGTACCGCTGGGGCGGCGGCGCTCCACGCCGTCGGCGCTGCTAGGAGCGCCGGTGGCGGCGGCGGCGTCTACGCCGCGGGCTGCCACGTGGCCTGAGCTCCGCTTGCCCAGACGGCATTTGGCATCCGCTGGGAATCACGTCGAGATGGCCGACGGATTGTTTGTCCATCTGCTTCGTTTCAAAAGACCCCCACCACCACCATCACCACCACCATCACCACCATCACCACCACCATCACCACCACCATCATCACCACCACCATCACCACCACCATCACCACCACCACCATCATCACCACCACCACCATCACCACCACCACCATCACCATCATCATCACCACCACCATCACCACCACCACCATCACCACCACCATCACCACCATCACCACCACCATCACCACCACCATCACCACCACCACCACCATCACCACCACCACCATCACCACCACCCCACCACCATCACCACCACCACCACCACCACCATCATCACCATCACCATCATCACCACCACCATCACCACCACCATCACCACCACCATCACCACCACCATCACCACCACCACCATCACCATCACCACCACCACCATCAGCACCACCACCATCACCACCACCACCACCATCACCACCATCATCACCACCACCACCATCATCACCACCACCACCATCACCACCATCACCATCATCACCACCATCACCACCATCACCACCATCATCACCACCATCACCATCATCACCACCATCACCAACCACCACCATCACCACCACCCACCACCATCATCACCACCACCATCACCACCACCACCACCACCATCACCACCACCATCACCACCACCCACCACCATCACCACACCACCACCATCACCACCATCAACACCCACACCACCATCACCACCATCACCACCATCACCACCCACCACCATCACCACCCACCACCATCACCACCACCACACCACACCACCACCACCATCACCCACCACCACCATCACCACCATCACCACCACCATCACCACCCACCACCATCACCACCCACCACCATCACCATCATCACCACCACCACCACCATCACCACCACCATCACCATCACCACCACCTTCACCACCACCATCACCATCATCACCACCACCATCACCACCATCACCACCACCACCACCATCACCACCACCATCACCCACCACCACCACCATCACCACCATCACCACCATCACCACCACCACCACCACCATCACCCATCACCACCACCACCACCACACCGCCTGTTGAGTTTTTCTATCTGGAAGTTGATACTGAAAATGTTATCGACTATGAGACATCTCCTTTACCAGTGGCAAAAGATAGTGGAAGGTTTTTACCCTTTCAACTGGTACAACAACTAACACCTTTATACAAGGCATCATGTTTGCAATAACCACGACACAAGCAGTTGTTTCTTTTTGTTTGCATTTTGACTGCTTGTGTTGTGGTTATTGCAAACATGATGCCTTGTATAAAGGTGTTAGTTGTTGTACCAGTTGAAAGGGTAAAAACCCATCACTATGTTATCAACTATGTAAAAGGTGGCAGATTTTTGTTGTTGTACAGATTGGATGTCAGAATAGCCTCGGTCAAATATGATCGAACCCGGGTCGGCGGGTTCATAGCGCAGCGTAGCGCTAACCGCTACCCCACCGCTCCCCACCCACACACAAAGATAAAGATCCCCCGTGTAGCCTTAACAGACTGTAGAGGCAAGTGCTGTCAGCGAGCACCTACGAAGGCCGGAACGGCACACGAGGGGGTGGGTGGCCAGCACCACGCCCGACCGCCTTTGTCTCCCCGGTGGTGATGTTTACTACACACCGCACCAGGTTCTCATTTGAGGCTGAGTCGACCTAGGGGAGGCCCTGGACCGGTTCAGATAATCGTCACCGGTGTTGGCCGTGAGCGGGGATCGAACCCGGGTCGCCGGGTTCATAGCGCAGCGTAGCGCTAACCGCTACACCACCGCTCCCCACACACGTACACACGTACACACACGTGTGTGTGTGTGTGTGCCTTGTGCGTGAGTGCTCACAGAGGGTGGGAATTGAGACGAGAAAGCAGTGATGGGTCCAATAATTTGGTGACTCGATTTTTGGATTCTCCAGCGAAGCCTGAGAGCCGCCATTGCAATCGGGTGACGATTCAAGTGAAGACGAAGACAACGAGAAGAAAATAAGAATTTTATTGCAACAAAAACAATGACAGCCACCCAGTGCTGCTGTTTTGTTGTTGAAAAATACTCCCAGCACAGCAACGATGAAGTGCCATCTCAAGTTGCGTTTGTTTTATCTTTGAATATTTTTGTATATCACAACATTGAGTCTATATATATATGATTCCTCTAAGCTAAATTGTTCATTCCCAACTACCCGGCAGTTAGCGTGGAGTCAGCTTGTCGCTGCCCGAGTGTGGATTATGCCCGTGGCGGGAGCGGTGATTATGTCGCTTGGCAATTCTGTTCTGAGCGGTTTTTGTTTTGTTTGATCCCAAACGGATCGCAACCCGGGAGGACCTCTTTGACACGCTGTGATGTCAGTCTTGCTGAAGTTAACGAATGGACATTTGTTGGTGGGATGTTGAGCAAGATGTGACCTTGCAATCATCACCGACTCACCACATCGACAGAGCCCTTCACCATCGACTCGAAATAGTCCGGGTGTAACGTTGGCATCAAATCGTTGTGCGGTGGCCTCGGTGGCAAATGCTTTGTCGCTGCTTCGTGCAGTCTTCAGTTACACTGGTAGGAACCTCCTGGTTACACCAGCCCACAGGGGATTATTGTGTCCGTTGTGCAGGGAGGGGCTGGGTGGGGTAGGGCTGGGTGGGGAGGGGCTGGGTGGGGAGGGTGGGGCTGGATGGGGAGGGGCTGGGTGGGGAGGGGCTGGTCACCCCGTGGTGCCCTTATAAAACTCAACGTTTAATCTACTCACGCCGGCTTGTGCCCGCCCTCACAGTCGGGCATATTTGCGGAATACACCACGCCGCCGTTGACCCTGCAGGCCATTGAGCGAGCATCCCAGCGTTCCTACCAGCTCCCTCCGCAGGAATGTGTTTTGAATGATAGCAGCAAGACTTGTCATTGTTTAGTTCAAGGGCCAGAGATTTGATTTAGGTTTGAAGCTTTCGTGACTGCTGAAATTACACTTGTTGTTTTTTTCCGGTAAAGTCTCACGTGTATTAAATTAATACAATAAAAATCTCTACGTGCTGTGTGCGTGGTGTCCCCCTGCGTGTTTCCTCGCTGTGCGTTTCACCCCATTTCCACCTGACGATGGGCGCTTGTGTTGTGGTACAAATGTCGTGATTTATTTGAATTTTGTTTATTTAAAGTTGATTTTATTTCTGCACACGTGACTTTACCGAAAAACCACCAATGAGTACAGATTACTCTTTGGTTCTTTCGGTAAAGTGACGTATAAAGATAAAATAATAAATTAAATAATTGCATACGACATTTCGATTGCAACACAAGCAATCATCATCAGGTATAAAATAAATAGCAACAAAAAATCTAACCAGAAAACTATAGACAGACATATAAGCAGACAGATATCACCTAGATACATAGAGAGAGAGCAACACAGACAGAGAGGGAGATCGTCTCTGTGGCGAGGCCTTAAATAGACAGAGGGGGGGCGGAGAAGGGAGGGGTTAGAGACAAAACATTTACATGTCAATGAGTACGGCGACGCGTGTAGTAAAGTACTTTAATTTATTATTTTATCTTTATACGTGACTTTACCGAAAGAACCAAAGAGTAATTCCTGCAGTCACGAAAGCTCTAAAATTAAGATTGAGTGCAGATTCTTAGGTTTTTTCGGCAAAGTCACCATCGGGCCGCTCGCCGAGATGCTGGTGCTGGTGACAACACCCTCCGCCGACCATCGGGTGAGGTAATGCTAACCCCCCACCCGGAGTTGGCAAAACGGTACGGGGTGGTGGGTTCAGCCACGTTGGTAAACGCAGATGAGTGCCGATTGTTTATGCGGATGTTTCACCCTCACAGTACCCCGGCGATACTGCCACCGTGCACCCCCTGCACGCACGCCACTCTGACGACTCGGTGTTCGGTGACCAGGACCTGGCCTGGCGAGTCGGCCCGACTCCCCGAGCCGAGGTCGTTCCCCTGCCCGACGCGTTACACGTACCTTGGGCAGATTTACCTGAGGGGGAGGCCGATCGGTTGCAGGAGTATGCCGACGTGTTCAGTAACACGACTCGGACGTGGGTCGGACCGATCTCGTTAAGCACCAAATCGACACCGGTGCAGCCCGACCCATCAGACTCCCCGCGTACCGAGTGGGCGCACCCGAACGCGCCCAGATCAAAGAGGCGGTCGGAGACATGCTCCGTGATAACATAATCCAGCCCTCGGCGAGCCCCTGGTCAGCCCCGGTGGTACTAGCAATGAAGAAGGATGGGTCAACCCGGTTCCGCGTCGATTACCGCAAAATAAACGCGGTCACCCTCGGCGACGCCTTCCCCATACCCCGCATCGACGACACCTTTGACAGCCTCGCCGGAGCGCGGTATTTTCCCACCCTCGATCTCGTGCCCGGGTACTGGCAGGTAGAGATGGCGGCCGAGGATCGACCAAAAACCGCATTCACCACCCCGATGGGACTATTCGAGTTTCGAGTACTCCCGTTCGGACTCGCCAACGCGCCCGCGACGTTCCAGCGGCTGATGGATTTGGTGATGCGGGGCTTGCAATGGGAACAGTGCCTGATTTACCCGGATGACGTGATCGTGTTCAGTAGATCTTTGTCTGAGCACTGGTCCAGGCTTCGAGAGGTGTTCCAGCGACTGCGAGCGGCTTATCTCAAGCTCAAGCCACGTAAGTGTTACATCGCACAACGCGAGGTGGGGTACCTCGGGCATCGCGTCAGCGAGGCAGGCGTGCGCACCGATCCGGAGAAGGTACGCGCCGTAGTGGAGTGGCCACGGCCAAGGAATTGACGGAGATCAGATCATTTTTGGGGCTCGCCACCTATTATCGTCGATTTGTAAAGGGATTCAGCGAGATTGCACGCCCCCTCACCCAACTCACTCCCCTAAGCACCCCTATCAGTGGACGGGGGCCTGCCAGACGGCCTTCACCACTCTCAAAGACCACCTCACCCACGCCCCCACCCTCGCTTTCCCCGATTTTACCACCGATTTTATTTTGGACACCGACGCCTGCAGCAGCGGGCTGGGCGCGGTGTTGTCACAGGTACAGGATGGGACGGAACGAGTCATCGCGTACGCCAGCCGGACCTTGAGTGGGGCCGAACTGAACTATTGCGTGACCCGCCAAGAGTTGTACGCCGTGATTTTCGCATGTAAGCAGTTCCGGCCGTATTTGTACGGCAGGAAATGTCGCGTACGCACTGACCATTATGCTCTGCAGTCCTTCTTACATTCAAGGAGCCGCGGGGGCAGATGGCCCGGTGGTTGGCGCAGTTGCAGGAGTACAACCTGCAAATCGAGTATCGGGCTGGCAGGACGCATGCAAACGCGGACGCCTTGTCGAGGCGGCCCACGGTGTACGCCGAGACAAGGGCGGAGGAGGCCTGCCCGTGTTTCACGGGGGGACGCTGCCGGCAGGCATGGACCCCGAGAGGCCGCGGCCACTGACCCCCCCCCCAGCGAGAGACGCGCTGTATGACTCTAAGGGTGTATTGCATTTCCAGCACTATGAAGTGTGAATGGTGTCATTGTCCCATCTTGTGTATAAAGTCCATTTACTTTCGGCGGGGGCCAGGATGGCGCCAGCCGCTGTTCAACTTCAGTGACCAGGCCGCCGATGATTTCACTTACTCGATTGCTGGGTTACGCACTTAGTCCCGACATAGCTTCTTAATGCCTCCTTGAGGCCGTAACCTGCTTCGCCGCCGCCACCGGTCGATGACGTTCAGTACTCAGGCCTTTGTAAGAGAGGGGTTCATGCTAAGGCGCGTATATAGAGTACCGGAGGCCATGACCTGTATTGAACAAGGGACACGTGACGCTTATCTCACTGGTACGCATGCAACCCCCGATCGGACGACCAAAATCAGTCGAACTCCACAGCTACCCCTATAAGACCTATTCCGCCAGCAATGCGCAAAACCGACAAGAAAATGGGTTGACAAAGTACGAACTTTTGACTGGAGGCGTGTCATGTGAGGGATCTCCGAGTCACGAGGAGTCGTGCCTCGCTCAAGCGTGACTGGATAATGGTCTAATCCGGTCCGGATGGATAAAACTGAAGTGTGCCCTTGAGGCTAATTTGACGGCTCTCTCAAGCCACTCTTCGGAATTGTTTGTGTGAACGAACACTTCGATCCGAACAGTGTGGATATGAGGCTCGCAACCCGGCGCGATTCTTTGGCCTCGCGATTATAAGATGTCGTCCGGGCGTTGTTAATTGCGTAAACAGGTACAGTCGTAGATTGTTGTACCCTAAAGAGGAATTGCCATCGCGAGAGCCTACCACGCTGCCTTAGCCGGACAGATCACTCTTATAGTACGGAATGCTGATCGCGGGACTTCGGTAGGTTTGACTCCCATCACGAAGGAATATCGGCGCTGCCTGGCGTTAGCTATACAAGTGTTTTCGGAGCTTACGCAACTACGGGTTGCTTGCCATACCGGCTGGGAAAAATAGCTGTCTCGGCTCACAGTGGGCCTACAATGACCTTAGATTGGAAGCGGAGATTTTCAGCGCATGTGTGCGGCGCGATAAACCCGGTGTACTTTTGCTGTCTTCTACTTTAACTGGATCTTGGTACGAATGACAGTTTCATTGTGAGATGCTGGACTAACACTGATACATGAGTTGGCAATGCCACGGGTTTCAATCACCTAGCGACTCGTCGCCCTAGTCCTGCATTGATGCGTATACAACATTTTCTGCTCATCTATACTCACTGGTATATACTCGACGTTGATTGTGATATAGCCTCACAGTTCAGGGAAGATTGCTCGCGCGGATACTACAGCCGAGACTACTCTAGAAGCCTAAACAACTTTCATCGGCGTTGTTCGAGCCTCTGTCTGGCCTGTAGCTATCTGCCATGTATTGACAATATTGACCATTTCGCTCGATTGCACGCGTGTGAAAGGGCCCAACTGAAATTAATATGCCCTTGTTGACGGAGTATGAGCGCTGTCCCCCAGTGTCTCTCATGGTTCAGACTATCGGTGCTAATAATCGGATATTCTGGTGACGCTGACCTGACTGTTAGTCACGAGTTTTACTTAGGATGAGCCTGAGTACCGATCTCATATTGGGAGCGAAAGTCGT